>NC_064614.1:446848473-447151503 GCF_023898315.1 Schistocerca nitens
TGCTCCAACCCCGATTCTGGCGAGTGTTTTCGCGAAGCATCTCTTGCTAACAGGACCAATGTCATAACTGGCAATCCCCTCCTAATTAATCCCAGTCGGGAGCTCCACTGCTCTTCTCCCAGCTCGTTGCGATTTGGCTGAAAAGAACCGAGTTCTACAAAGACACAGCTATCAAATATCTAAATATACCCATTGGGGTATGGAATGAAGTGGGTAAAGAAAAATTCTATGCGAGATGCACGAATAGTGCGAATGTTTTAAGCAACTGAATGTCCCCTCCTCTAACACTGCTGGCAATTAAAATCCCATCGCCATGAAGGATGGGCATCTCGGTGCAACCACAGTATTTGGGGAGGAGTAACATCATTTGCGAAGGTCATTCAATAATTAACGCAACACATGTTATTTTTTTCTCAGAGCAGGTTGGTATTCCCCATTCTTTTGAATACAATACCACGTTTTTCTGCATAATCTCCGATCAGTGCTACGGCCTTACGCCACCTTACTGTGGGGGTCTGTTTGCCCACAACGTCTTGATGTATCAATCACTTTCCCATCATACACGTGCTGTTTCCGCGTAGTGCATCTTTCATTGAACCAAACAGATGGAAGTCGGAAGATGTGAGATCCGGGCTGTAGGGTGGTTGGGCAAAAACAGCCCAATGAAACTTCATGAGCTTCTCTCGGGTGCGCAGACTTGTTGGAGGCCTTGCATTGTCTTGGAGAAGTTAGTTTTCATTTTTGTGGTGACGAACACGCTGAAGTTGTTTTTTCAGTTTCCTGAGTATAGCGCAGTACAATCCAGAGTTGATCGTTGCACCATGAGGAAGGACGTCAAACAGGATAAACCCTTGAGAGTCCAAGAAGATCGTCGCCAGACTTTACGGGCTAAGGATGTTGCTTTGAACTTCCTGTTCGGAGGAGAGATGCTGTGGCGCCACTCCATGGATTGCCGCTTTCTTCCCGGTTCGAAGTGATGAACTCATTTTTCATCACTTGTGACCATGTTCACCGAAAAGTTGACACAATCAGGCTCTTAAAGCACAAGCTATTCCGCACAGATGGTCCTTTGTTGCTATTAATGGTCTTCTGTTAGCCGCGAGGAACCCAGCAGGCGCACACTTTCCAGTATCCAGCTGGTGGACGAGTGTGACACATCTGCCGACGAGGTGTTTGGTTGTGATCCGCCTATCACCTCGAATGAGAGTGTCCACACGTTCCAGCTTTGCAGGGGTCACAACTGCGTGTGGCCGGCCGCACGCAGTAGACAGGACAGGTTTGAGCGACCTAATTGCGATGATGATAGACGCTTTGCCCAACATCTCATCGTACATCTGTTCGTTCCAAAGTTTCCAAAGACGATATCTGGGAAGCTCTTTGCTTCCATCGTACCTCCTTTACAGACGCCATTTTCAAGGGTACGTATAGCACCATGATCTGCTGGAACTTTATGAAACCATAGGGGCTGAAGCGGGAATATTTCACGGTGTCCCACAAAAAATTCCGCATTATTTCAACCGAGATTGTCCGAGAAAAAAAGTTTCGTTGCTTGTTGAGCGCCCCTGACACAATCTGCACGCAAGGAAAGACTACGCAGCGGATTTCTCATTCAGGAGACGTATATGAATGCGAGACCGTCGTGTTATGTCTCGCGTAAGAAAGAGAAAAGTCTACCGTGACGCATCAGAATTCGAGAGTTGCAGGATTGCAGCCTTTCGAGACTGCGGTTTGCCGTTCCGTGACATTTCTTCTCGCGTCAGCCGGGATCCCACGGCTGTCATCCGAATACGGAATCGACAGGTTGAGCAGCGCCGTACTCAACACCGTACTGGATCTCGGCATCTTGAAGCGATTATTGTCTGACAGTACCGAGAGATTCTTCGCTCGGTCGTGACGGCCAATTACTATGAGTCGGAAACGGACTTGTTGGCGAAAATACTTGTATCAACACGGACAGTGCGACAGCATCTGGAACATTGCGGACAGTCAGTATAGCGGCCATTATTGTCGCTCTTGACTTAAGGCGGCTGCTGACAGAGGCGCGTCAACAATGGTGTGCCCAACGACAACACTGCACACAGAAATCATACTATCTCATCTTTAAGTGTCGGTTCTGCGTTCAGGCATACGATGGACGCATCCCTGTGCGGAGACTCTGCGGGAAACGAACATTGGCAGATTACATTCGTTAGGGTCAAACAGGCCAAGCACCTCCCACGATGGGAACCGATGACCATAGCAGTCTGGTCCCTTTAATCCCACAAACCAACCAACCAACCCTCCTACGATGGTATAAAATGTCACTAGGTACACAACACTATCACCTATTTTTGGTATAATCAATAATTTGACAGCAGGAACTATGACTCAGATGTATTATGACCAATGGAAGTGCCCTATCTTCGATGACCCCATGACATTAAATTTCAACAAGATAATGCAAGACCGCATGTTGCTCATCCTGTTCTGTTCGATACAGAGGGAGATTGACTGTTGCCCTGGCCAGCACCTTCCCTAAGTTCGTCATCCACTGAAAACATCTGGCCATGGGCTGCTGAGAGTTTGGGACACCACCTCTGGCAAGCCACCAAGGCTGATTAGCCTGTGGCATAGAGACGGTGCAGCTGCGACTCTGAGTGCCGTGGCTAGCTGAACTAGGTTTCTCGACTGAGGATCTATGGCACAAACATCCAGATCGAAGCGGTAACACAAATTCTTGACTGGGTTTGAATCTGGGGAGTTCGGTGGCCAGGGGAGCATAGTAAACTCATCCTGGTGCTCTTCGAACCATACATGTAGATTGCAAGCTGTGTAGCATGCTACGTTGTCCTGCTGGTAGAGGAAAAAGAAAACTGCATGTAGGGGTGCAAATGGTCCCAAAGAATAGATGCATACTTGTCTTCATCCACTCTGCCTTGAGAACGAATAGGCACCCCAGGGAATGCCACAAAAACATTCCCCAGGCCATAATGCTCCCTCCTCCAACTTGGACCCTTCCGTCGACACGTCAGGGTGTTTGCTTTCGGACGTTTCACGCCGTACACTCTAATGGCCATCTGTCCGGTCGAGTATAAAACGTGACTGATCTGAAATGGCCACCTGTCGTCACTCTGTGGATGCCTGTCTGTGGTAATGGCGAGCAAATTCCAGTCTTCGTCGCCGATGGACAGCAGTCAGCATGGGGCATGAACCAGGTGCCTGCTACGGAGGCCCGTACTCAGCAACGTTCGCTGAACATTCGTTGAAGAGTCACTGTTGGTAGCGCCTTGGTTCATCTGGGCTGTCAGCTGCTCAACAGCTGCCCCTATTCACTTGGGTAGCCCTAGTTTACCCTTGTCATCTACGGCCCATGGTGCACCATGGTTGCCTCACCAGCCGCTTTAGATAGCGCCATTTTCCTGTGCACGGTATTTAAAAAAATCTAATGGCTCCAAGGACTATGGGACTTAACATCTGAGGTTCTCTGTCTCCTTGACTTAGAACTACTTAAACCTAACTAACCTAAGGGCAAGACACACATCCATGCTCGAGGCAGGATTCGAACCTGCGACCGTAGCAGCAGCGCGGTTCCGGACTGAAGCGCCTAGGACCGCTCCGTCACAGCGGCCGGCTTGCACGGTATAGTTTAACCGCAGTTTACAAACTTCGCCATTTCGCAAATTCTTCAACCTTTCTCTCGAAAGCCAATTTCCACAGTACGTCAAGGACTGCACTGTTTTCCAAGTCCCTCGACATGCTTTATATAGTCTCCGCTGCTAGAGATACCACTTGCCGTCTGAGAGTGGTTACTGCGTGTTGACGTCGAACGTAGGCTGTGATCACATTAGCGAGACTGGACCGCGTGTTTTCGTTCTTAATACTCTTGACAATTAAAGGCGTTCGAGTACTCATTAAGCCTAGTAAATATTCGAAAAAGATATTTTAGTAGACTTAGACTGATTCAACTGGAAAGATTATAATTTACGGGTCGGAACCGAAATCCGGCGACAGAATTTCGGAGTATTATTAGGAGCAAGGAAGTCTTAGTCTCCGTTGGCTGACATTACCGTAACAGCATTTCCTTTTGATTTCTTACCCACACTCATTTGCATATATGTATTGGTTTGAATATATCTGCACAACACGCATATATCCACGGCATGCGCTTATGTATTTTTTGGAAACAATCTTCTTCCATTCACTTGCTGTTGACAGCATTAATACTCGCTTCGGTCTCAAGTCTGTGTTTTCGGCAGTGTTATTTATACATTAACGCTGATACAAAGCAGTGCGGACATTATTACTCATAAAGAGGCCGATGTGCGTCTTGTGTGTGAGTTCAATGTGTGCACTGAAAGAGCGCCGCAACGACGCTATGCTGAGGTGTTGACGGCGACCACGTCACTGTACTTCTCCATCTAATTGTTGTTGCATTGCTTTTGTATTTTGCGGTGTTCGTTTTGGTGATTCCCTGTTTACAGACTTTTTCATTGTTGTGAAGATGGCTTCACAGGGACAGAGGTAACTGAGGTAACTAACTGAATAAATGATAAATGCACTGTCATCCGTAACTAACCATAAGACACCGTGCGTACCATGTACCAAAATAAACAGAAAATGGCCTTGAACAACTTCGGAAATTTGTGTCGTTGATGTTCGCCTCCACAGTCGAGAGCGCTTATACATGCCAATGGGACGAGACATGGATTCGTAAAGTACCTGCTCCAGAGATGGAGCCACAATGTTCTGAGTTGAACGTCCCGAGACCAAGTAATGTAATAGGAAACGTCTCAACACTACAGAAACAACCGAACACCCGTCCAACGGGACCATGAAATGGTTCCATTCAAAAGTAATCAGCACACGCGTTAAGACATTTATGCCTTTGGAAGACGAGACGATGAATTCCTGTTTCGTAGAATGCGGTCGGCGGCACCCACAACGGCCCCCACTCTTAACTTCCTTGCCCAACTGAAACCGATGTCCACGCATGTTTCTTCAGGTAGTCATAGATGTACACATCACACGCTGAAAGATCCGAAGTAGTTGATCATTGACCTTACGTGGTGCCACCATTTCGATACACCGAGACAGAAAATGATATACATACCAGTAGTCCACCTTGGCAGAATCTCCAGAAGAATTAATGCACTTTTTAAAGCCACAAATATTCAACTACCCTTTCGAACCAACAACAACCTTTCAGTACAATTAGGTTCCGCCACCACTAGAACATCGAAATACGATAACCCTGGCATATACAGGGTGAGTCACCTAACATTACCGCTGGATATATTTCGTAAACCACATCAAATACTGACGAATCGATTCCACAGACCGAACGTGAGGAGAGGGGCTAGTGTAACTGGTTAATACAAACCACACAAAAATGCACGGAAGTATGTTTTTTAACACAAACCTAGGTTTTTTTAAATGGAACCCCGTTAGTTTTGTTAGCACATCTGAACATATAAACAAATACGTAATCAGTGCCGTTTGTTGCATTGTAAAATGTTAATTACATCCGGAGATATTGTAACCTAAAGTTCACGCTTGAGTACCACTCCTCCGCTGTTCGATCATGTGTATCGGAGAGCACCGAATTACGTAGGGATCCAAAGGGAACGGTGATGGACCTTAGGTACAGAAGAGACTGGAACAGCACATTACGTCCACATGCTAACACCTTTTTACTGGTCTTTTTCACTGACGCACATGTACATTACCATGAGGGGTGAGGTACACGTACACACGTGGTTTCCGTTTTCAATTACGGAGTGGAATAGAGTGTGTCCCGACATGTCAGGCCAATAGATGTTCAATGTGGTGGCCATCATTTGCTGCACACAATTGCAATCTCTGGCGTAATGAATGTCGTACACGCCGCAGTACATCTGGTGTAATGTCGCCGCAGGCTGCCACAATACGTTGTTGCATATCCTCTGGGGTTGTAGGCACATCACGGTACACATTCTCCTTTAACGTACCCCACAGAAAGAAGTCCAGAGGTGTAAGATCAGGAGAACGGGCTGGCCAATTTATGCGTCCTCCCCGTCCTATGAAACGCCCGTCGAACATCCTGTCAAGGGTCAGCCTAGTGTTAATTGCGGAATGTGCAGGTGCACCATCATGCTGATACCACATACGTCGACGCGTTTCCAGTGGGACATTTTCGAGCAACGTTGGCAGATCATTCTGTAGAAACGCGATGTATGTTGCAGCTGTTTGGGCCCCTGCAATGAAGTGAGGACCAATGAGGTGGTCGCCAATGATTCCGCACCATACATTTACAGTCCACGGTCGCTGTCGCTCTACCTGTCTGAGCCAGCGAGGATTGTCCACGGACCAGTAATGCATGTTCCGTAGATTGCAACGCATTCTTTGTAAATGTCCATTGACAGAATTGCACTCGGTGATTAAAGTCATCACCATGTAATTGCTGATGTAGCGACACATGAAACGGGTGAAAGCGGTGACGATGCAGTATGCGCATGACACTACTTTGACTCAGTCCACCGGCTCTCGCAATGTCCCGTGTACTCATGTGTGGGTTCACGGCAATAGCAGCTAACACACCAACTGCACCGGCTTCTCCTGTGACGGGCCTGTTACGGACCCGTTTGCGTGCTACGACCATACCTGTTGCATACAGTTGGCGGTAGATGTTTTGCAATGTGCGGCACGTTGGACGCTCTCTGTCCGGGTACCGTTCTGCATACACCCTGCAGGCTTCAGCTGCATTTCGTCGACACTCGCCATAGATGAGTATCATCTCCGCCTTTTCAGAGTTCGAATACACCATGGTCACAGTTCCTACAACACTACAGTATCACAGACGTCTGGTACCACGGTGTAGTATAGTTGGACTGCGTGCGGAGACGAATGTAGAATAACAATAGCAGCAAGCTCTACATGCGGACACTGCGACACCTAGACCAAACCACAACAGTGCACTACAGCCACACTCGTAAACACGGTCGTCATCGTAAACATGTCCCTGCAGATGCTGCTCGCCGACCGTGGCCCGTGTTTGTTACAACACGCAACTGAATGTCGGAGGTTTCAAGCGTCAACTTTAGGTTACAATATCTCCGGATGTAATTAACATTTTACAGTGCAGCAAACGGCACTGATTACGTATTTGTTTATATGTTCAGATGTGCTAACAAAACTAACGTGGTTCCATTTTAAAAAAACGTAGGTTTGTGTTAAAAAACATACTTCCGTGCATTTTTGTATGGTTTGTATTAAACAATTACACTAGCCCCTCTCCTCACGTTCGGTCTATGGAATCGGTTCGTCAGTATTTTATGTGGTTTACAAAATATATCCAGCGGTAACGTTAGGTGACTCACCCTGTATACAATAGCATATGGCAGCTGTAAAACCTTTTACATTGCCCAAACGTGAGGTATAAATCACACATTAGAGGGAGCGAATATAATAAATCGAACTCTTTTCTACGCTTGGAAAATCAAAATCACAGTGCTGATACGATTGAAAATGTTCTACAGATTCTGCGCAGCCGGCCGATGTGGCCAAGTGGTTCTAGGCGCTTCAGTCCGGAACCGCGCGACCACTACGGTCGCAGGTTCGAATCCTGCCTCGGGCATGGATGTGTGTGATGTCCTTAGGTTAGTTAGGTTTCAGTAGTTCTAAGTTCTAGGGGACTGATGACCTCAGATGTTAAGTCCCATAGTGCTCAGAGCCATTTTTGATTCTGCGCAGAGTACCAAAAGGTTTTGCAATGAACATTCTTGTGGAATCAGAAATCTATATGTACACGAGGAAATACCCACAAAAAATATTAAACGAATATATAGAATTTACACACAAGTACTACCTTAAAAACTTTATTGGACTTTTAGAACAGGAAAATGGATAAATCGGAAGTATCATACGCAACAACCATAGACAACCGTAACAAATTTTAGTTTATCAAATAATATCGCTGTTCATCTTCACAATCTTTGTAAACATACAGCGTTGTAAGAGTGGAACTGTCAAACTGCTGTCACGTCGTAATTAACGTTTTATTTTCAGCATCTTCACATCATTTACCACCTTATTAAAGCAGTGACAGCTATAAAACAGTCCACTAAGGACGTAATATGGACGTCACATCAATCTAGACGTAATGAATGATACTGATATCCATACCTGTTCTCACATAATTTGTAATTGCAGGTACTTGAAAACGGCGATAAAGCTGACACAATCTGTTGTAAATAAAGATTACTTATTATAAGCAGCTATTTGGTGTACCTACTCTAATAATCATGTCGTTATATTTTGCTGCTGGCCCTAAGAAGAAAAAGTCGGGAAGAAGACTATTCGTAGTTTCTGTTCTGAAAGATTGTTCGAGAAGTTTTCTAATTAGGTCACTCCTTCTTCGAGAGTCTGCCGGTTATAATTTTTCACGGTATCTAGTACAGTCCCTTATCAGTAACTATTCTTATCACCCTTCTTTGATTACCCTCAACTTCCTCCGTTAGTCGATCTGATATGGGTCCCATGGACTTGACATGCGTTTGACTATCATGGGCTCCAAAAGTTTTTGGTATGCAATGTCTTTTTCATGCAAACTAGATGTTCCCAGCGTCCTGAGAACGGATTGTACCCTACCATTTGCCTTATCTGTAACTGAACCTTTATTGTTTAATTTCATATCCTTCTCTCCGATATTTGTATACGAATGACTCCAGCTGTGACTAATTAATTGTATAATGAAGTGCACAACTTTGCATTTCTGCACATTAAGAGCTAGTTACCAGTTTTCGCAGCAGACTCGTATTCTGTCGAGATTCAACTGGATATGGCCGCTATTTTTTTAACAAAGAGTGTTTTCTCTTCGCTATTTGCATCGTTTGTGGAACTATCAAATACGTCAGTAATGTATAACAAGAAAGCGATAGTCCTATCACACTCCTCTGTCACATCAGATGTTACTTCAGTGCCTGCGAAGTAGGTTTACACTCAGCATAACATGCTGTATCCTGTATGACAGGAAATTTTCTGTCACACATGAAATATGTTCGCAGTTGCGAATACAACCAAATATCAGCTGTATGAGGGAATGACGGCAATGAAAATTTGTGCCGGACCGGGACCCGGATTTCCTGCTTTAAGTGAAGGGTCTCTAACATTCTGCGTGGTGTCTGTTGTTCTAAGTCGTGTCTCCCTACCACTTTCGCGCAACGACGCTGTGAGCGTGTTTTTTAGGGAATTGACTAGTTTGAACCTGGGAGCCGTTGCTGGTAAGGAGACGCCAGACCACACATGACATGTAGATTTCAGAAGAGTTCAGTGAGACTAGCGATGATATAACCAAATACTTAATGATTTCGGCGTCAGCTCCACTGCACTCCCTGTAAAAGAATCTTAATACTAACTAAATTTAGTGGAAGGGGTTCAAGGCTTTCCTATTTTTAGTTAGCTGGTAAAATAACGTCGAAATTAGCAGTTAATTTTACCATTGGAAATTTTATTCTACTCACAAAACATTGTTTATAAATTGCACTATTGATAAAAGGAAATGTTTTAATACAGAATGATAAAAACCAACTGTGTTCAACAAAAATGTGAACGAATATTCCCTGAGTGGGTTTCCAAGTTCTACAATGGATCGAAGGATGACCTATGCCATATCACATCTATAATCTAGGTTTAAATTAAGTTTCACAAAAGAGAAAACTATCAAAATGGTCTACAGTGACCCTCAATTATCTTTAATTACTTATCTAACTTGTCGTAAATTACAGTGGCTGATGTGGCTTCTCAAAAATTATATAACAGAAAAATCATCACGTTTCAGATTTTAACTTACGTAGGAAATGTGAATACCATGAGCTTTAATTGACGATCGACACTAGTATTACGCAAAACGGGGGTTTAACAGATGAGACTTCTGCAGTTCTGAGTGAAGCTTTATTCGCTGTTATGCAGCATCGCGTGCGTTCATTACCTTGTCGTTGGTTAGGCAGCTTCAAGGGGGCAGCGGGCAGCGCAGCTCCACCTTCGCCGTCTCGGAAGCAACTCTCTCCTAACTTCTCCTTACTACAATTTACCGAAGTTGGTTTTAAAAAAAACTGTCTGGCTGTGTTTTTATCTGACCAATCAGGGTCTCAATGTTAACCTTAAACTCCCCCTACAAAAATTCTGTCTATCCAATGAGAAACGTTATACTTTTCGTGGTGGGGCAATTTTTTTCAAGTTTGCAACGTAACAGAGACGCGAAAAAGTCTCACGCTAAAACTTGCAGCTGGTGTGGCCCTTTTGGTGTTATCGTAAGATCTATACTGTTCTTCTGGAGGGCTCTATGTTTTAACATGGGCTGGGGGGGTTGTCCTGGCGGTTACTTTTCTTGGTGGGGCAATGTTTTTAACGTTTGAAACGTAACAGAGACGCGAAAAAGTCTCACGCTAAAACTTGCGGCTGGTGTGGCCCTTTTTGTGTTATCGTAAGATCTATACTATTCTGGAGGGCTCTAGCTTTTAACATTGGCTGGGAGGTGGTCCTAGCGGTTATCTGGCGACATGGGTGTCCGTCCCTTATCGTAGGGCCTTCTAGCTTAACACGGTTCTGCTCTCGGCTTCTGTTCTCGTTTCTGCCCTCGGAACTGCGTCTGTCTCACGGTGGGAAGGTATAACATGCATTTAGGCATTCTTGTGTTAGTCTGTGGTATTCCATTTGCTCACTCGTTACTCGTATTACTTTGGTTAATTTAATGTCACGATTTATTCGGAGCTATGTGACATACTACTGGATTTGCTTATCATGTCAGGGTTTTCATGGAAGGTGTTGGATTTGCCCGACACCTTACAGGTCGCCTCAACCACTTTGACTATCAGTGCACGACTCACTGCCAGACGCAAAATTCCACATGGGGTCGTTCTTGTGTTACAAACGGTAGTCCTACATACGTTATGTAATTCTTGTACAAGGGAGTTCATTTGTACATTTGAACTGAAAGTCGCTGCCTGATATCGGCGGATAATTACAATATTGCAGTTCATGTGTGGTTAAGAAGAATGCTACAGTGTTCCCTCGGACATGCATGCATGTCAAAAGGAATATTGAATGGTTTCTTTAACAACACATGCATTGTAATATCGTAATTTTCTGTCAAGTCGCAGTCCTGATTCGATTGCCCTAGGGATTGTATTTTCTCTAGGTCTCAATATGACACAGACTCAGAAACTATTTGGCTAGGCACATACCCTTCTAGAACGTGGCCAACTACTCGTCTGCACAAGGTCCACAGTTCCCTTATAAATGTATTGGCTGAACCACATTTTACGTACCATATAGACTCTCCGGCTTACTTTTCATGCCCATTATACATTGGTGCACATTTTTGCTAAAACTACATACTGATCATTGATCCCGATCACTATGGCAACGTCCTACTACATTTTAACCATGGACAGGGTGCTGAATCATCTCATGAAACTTTTCTACCTGATTCCCAGGAAGATTTCGAACGTCCGCCATTTATGAAGTTATTCTCTCAGTAAGTTGTGGGGTTCCTCCGTGCACGAAGTCAGTGTACTCAGCGATGTACCACTTCACTAGGTGAGTCGATCAATCGCGCTTCACGTATCGACATACAGCATAGGTTTGTCACTACTTCTCTCTTGCGAGACATTTGGATACACACGACTGATGGGTGGGCCGCACCAACTCGTCACCGGCGATCCAAGTATGGTAAGTATATGGAGGGCACGGCCAGAAGTGGAAGTGACAGAACTGGGAACTCCAGATGGTCCAGCACTAAGAAAAGATATAATTTTTGGCCTAGGTCGGACAGTGCATGAGCCATTTATGTGACTGTAGCTTCTAGACACCGGTTGTCGCTCCAGATAGAGTACGAAAAAGTAATCCGATGGTCGTAAGCTCGAGTCTCTCTGGAGAAACATATTTCTTTATTTTCAGTTTTTGCTTTACTTACACGGCAGATAAACCGAAACAACGGTAAATATATTGTATTTATTAATCTACAAAAAATTATTATGAAAACAGATGTGTGTGAGTGCGTGTGTGTGTGTGTGTGTGTGTGTGTGTGTGTGTGTGTGTGTGCTTTCCTCATCTCCTCCTAAACACTGAACCGATTTCAAGCAAACTTGGTACACATATCTCTTACTGTCAGGCAACAATCGTTGTCGGGGTGAGTAATATCTACCTATCATAGTTTATGAGAGACGACGTCAGAAATAATGAGATGAGTTAAAAACTGCCGCGTCATACATGACGTTTAAATTTATTACTTCTTTGCAATAACTCTATTCGCAACATGTTTCACAGACAGTATTCACATTTGCAGCTGAATGTACCTACACAAATATATCATTGTACGACACATAGTTCAAAAGTTATGACGTCATAAACAATGAGATGCGTGAGAAAACGCCGCGTCATGCACGAAGTTTTAATACATCTATTCCTTACTAATAATACACTCTTACAGTCGAGTCCATTTAAGTAAATCCCTGAAACCTGGCAGCGCTTTTACAAACTTCCAATGCGAAGAGTAAGAGACTGTAGGCCAAAATAATCCTTTCCCCCCCCCCCCCCACCTCCCCCCCCCCCCCCCCCCCCGCCTTTACAGCTACGAAGAGGCATTGCCGTAGAGATGGTTACAAAATCGCGCACAGCCTATAGAAGCTGACAGGGATACTACACTAAAAAATATTTAACTTTTTGTTTTCGTTTCTACTAGAAAATTGTCAAAATGAATACCAGGGATTGCCGAGCTTGCCAGGATGAAGCGGAAAGGCAAAGGAAAATTTGCGACTGCAAGTAAATTTCCGAGAAAGGATTATACTTACAGCGTCCGCGAGGACTTCGCAAATAACTTTCCAAGAAAGGACTTTAATGAAAGCCTCCCATCAAACAGGTAAGTCAAGAATTCTCATTCGTCGACGTCAGCTGAAATACTCTTCCTAACTTCATGTGTATCATAATATTTATATTCGAATTTTCTTGTTGCAGTTTGCCTGTACCGACCATCGAGGGGTGAAAGTAGTTCTCTTGAAATGACAGGATCTGAACAAGGTAACCCACTCGTATTCAGCACAATACACTATGACCCTTTCTGAAGAATTATTACCAACAGTCTACGTACATCTGCAAGCGATTGCTGGTCCTTTTGGTCCTAGCATTCAAAAAACAGCGGATGAGTACATGCCAGAATATAGAAATCTGGGAAGCTTACAACAACAATAAAAATTTTCTACTCGTGTGATGAAACACTACTTGCAGGAGAAAACATTTCTTCAGATAACTAACTCGTGCGGAGAGCAGACAAATCCGCAATAATACGATGAAATTTTTCAAGATGAAGACGGATTGTCATCGTGCAGTATTAAGGTTATTCCCTCAAATGGATTCCACTAGTGCAACTCCGCGATGTCTGTTTTTATGTTCAGATAAAGAATTTGATCAGAATGATTGAAAACTGCTCTTATCTCATCGCGGGAGGACAAGAAATTACATCCTAATACGACTGCATTTAAAATACAATCAGTGGTATGTACATAACCAGCATTCTTCGCCAATATATCGCAACATTATGCGTCACACGTGGTTTGCTGTCAAACTGTGCGATAAGCAAGAACCTTTCCTGAAAGTAAACCAAAGTGGTTTTTCTATAGAAACTTTGAAACAGCCATGTAATTGTTAACATGCGGCGTTTAAAACGTGTGCAAGACGCCGAGAAAATTACTACTTCCCCTGTTTTTACGTGTATACTGTCCCAGAACGTATAATTGATCAGCTGTAGGCTTTCTCGAGTTCCCTGGAAGATCGGCATCAAAGTGGTCCTTACGCAGACGCGCGGTTAGAATACTTGTGATTTAACTTCCATTGTTTATTTATTTTACGGAGAGGATCTTTTTCCTGTTACGTATTAATTATAGAGGCAGAACTGCACTTATTCATATTTAATACTGACTTCCATTGGTTTCTTGCCTTTGTTTTGTTGTCAGACTTGTGGCTGTCTAACAAGCATGAAATGCTAAATAAATTTCAAAACACTAACATACTTCTCGGTCTCCCCCATTTTGAATTAGCTTCAAAAACACTCCTCGTGTGTCTACAAACGTCACTAATGAAGACGCAGGTCACTCCCTACGTAAAGTAAGTTACGAACCACTGAAACCACATGGATGGCTGAGGAGGAGAATAGATGACAGTTGCCTCGAAGGAGTGGATATGGCTCTGGGTTTGCAACCAGTAATGTGGGGATTGAATTTTCGTCGCACCGTGTTGATTTTGGTTTTCCGGTAATTACCGAAATCACTTCGGACTTCAAAAGGCTGAGATGATACTTCAGCCTGTTCCTTATCCAGACCTATTTCGTGCTCCCTTCTCAGCGTCATTCTCGACCATTGGAGGCGAAATTCTAGCTTTCCTTCCTTGCAGGGGAGACCGCTCAACGCACATAAGAGAAGGGAAACAGACACTGTTTGTAGTCCAAGCACCGCAAAATCAGAGCAGCAACCCGTCAATGTTTGACTCGGAATGAGCATAGTGTGCCAGAAACGTGGAGCACAGAGCAAATAGGATACCCCTGAATCGCAGGTGGATGTCAACAACCACATTGTAAACAGCAATCAAGTGAAATGCAAACACCAAGCATCTATTCTGATAAGCAAATGCCTGCTAGAGAGTGAGTTCCCTTGGGCTCATGGTGAATGGAACAGTTCGGCATGTCACGTGACTGTTGTGTCGCCAGAACCTGAATGGCACCAACGTGGCAGTTCAGCACAGGATATGCGAGACGCACAAAATCTACATTTTTTTTGCAGTCAAAATTCGACAAAATTCGAACTGGTTACGACAGCTTGTTGCTGACAGTGACTGTCGTCAGTATTCACAGTTTCTAACGTTACATAAGCTCCCTTCTCGTTTTCACTGTCACGCTTTTTTCATATTCAGGCTCACTTTCGTAGGTTACATTGTTACTAACAATAACAGCGTGGCTTAACAAATACGACGACTGTTAGATTCATGTTCTAAATTAGTCGCTATTATTGATATTAAATATTTAAGTGAGAACAGTTTTAACACTGAATTTCACTCTTGTTTGACTACTCGTATTTTCAGATATGCAGTTAATACCTATCAGTTCGAAGTCACACATCCAGTCTACAGAGTGATCAAAAACTCCCATTACCCCTATCGCCTGTCCACATATTCACAGATGATCACGTTGTATTAATGTGGTAACGTGGCAGAGGACAACTTCGTAATAGTGTGAGTATTATTTATTATTTGTCACGGAATGTCTGTGTGTACACTAACGTTCTGATAACAGAGTATGATTTTCTTCCATGTACGATGTGAAATAGGCAATAAGTAGACGTCGAGCAGCATCGATAAGTTCGTTAACTGTGTCGTAGCGCGTGCCAACAATCTTCTGTTTAATGAACCTCCATAATGCATTGTCACAAGATGTCAAAACAGAACTTGGGGGTAGCCATTCCAAAGGTGCAGGCAAATGGACAGAACCAAATCCAAACTATTTATCAAGAAATACGGCACTGAGATATTTTCTAACTGCAATAGCATAATGTGGTCGTGCTCCATCCTGCTGGAACGACATGCGAGCGAGCAGCCCCCTGATATTGCACATGTGAAATCAACCAATCACGTAAAATGGTGAGATACGAAATCTGATTCACAGAATCGTCAAAGAATTATGGACCTGTCAAGTCGATTGCATACATTGCAGCCCAGATCATATCATGTAGTTGGTTGTGGTCACGTTCATCAAAAAGATTTTCGGGTTTTTTTAACCCAGAAATAAATGTACCTCGCTTTTGCACACTAATACGAGGAAAACACTTTCCCTCTTGAAGGATGAGTTGTAAAGACATCGAGCATTTGCCAAGAAGCCCGATGACGTTTTTACAGGTCATTAACACTCATTTCGTTTACAAACGAAGGTTCAAATGCTTTTAACTTCAAATCATTCTTTACATATTCTTGCAATGTCGAGTTCCTGTCACTGCTTACGAGTGGGCTTTTCTGGTGAACTTTCGGTAGACGCCGCAGCCTCCCATGAGTTTACATTCTTGTTGCTAGTCGTCCTGAACGGGGGCTTATGTTTTATGCAACTAATTCCAAAGATCATTTTCTTTCACCGTAAAATTGTTGGTTTTAGTGGGGAAGCTTCCTAAAACCTTACAGTGAAACCATGCTGAATATCTCTCATCCATATTCCTGTGTTGAGTCGTTCGCGAGCCCACGTGCTCCTTACGATCCGTTCGTCCGTCGTATAGGTGGGCTCATGGCGCATTCTTTGAATGCGCATTAGCAATCATTAACATTATCTAATACATAACAATACATAAGGGCAATGGTGCTTTTGAATCACCCTGTATGTAGCACAGTTTTATTTTTCTATTTGAATAGTTCATACTATATTACCTCCCTTAGAATTAATTTAATGTGAGTTCAGTTTACTGCTTCCATCACTCATAGTTGCAAAACCTTTTAGTCATTGTTTTAAAGCTTGGTTAACAATTAACCACTGTTAAGCGTGCACCCATCAATGAAACGTTGCAAATTAACAGAAACTCGGCCTACTGTTAACGATTTGCGGAAGCGCGAATTTTGGTATTCTTGACACCACGTTCTTGTTGTTGTTGTGGTCTTCAGTCCTGAGACTGGTTTGATGCAGCTCTCCATGCTACTCTATCCTGTGCAAGCTTCTTCATCTCCAAGTACCTACTGCAACTTACATCCTTCTGAATCTGCTTAGTGTATTCAACCCTCAACCTCCCTCTACGATTTGTACCCTCCACGCTGCCCTCCAATACTAAACTGGTGATCCCTTGACGCCTCAGAACATGTCCTACCTATCGATCCCTTCTTCTAGTCACGTTGTGCCACAAACTCCTCTTCTCCCCAATTCTATTCAGTACCTCCTCATTAGTTATGTGATCTACCCATCTAATCTTCAGCATTCTTCTGTAGCACCACATTTCGAAAGCTTCTATTCTCTTCTTGTCCAAACTATTTCTTGTCCATGTTTCACTTCCATACATGGCTACACTCCATACAAATACTTTCAGAAACGATTTCCTGACACTTAAATCTATACTCGATGTTAACAAACTTCTCTTCTTCAGAAACGCTTTCCTTGTTATTGCCAGTCTACATTTTATGTCCTCTCTACTTCGCCCATCATCAGTTATTTTTCTCCACAAATAGCAAAACTCCTTTACTACTTTAAGTGTCTCATTTCCTAATCTAATTCGCTCCGCATCACCCGACTTAATTCGACTCCATTCCATTATCCTCGTTTAGCTTATGTTGATGTTCATCTTATATCCTCCTTTCAATAAACTGTTCATTCCGTTCACTGCCCCTCCAAGTCCTTTGCTGTCTCTGACAGAATTACGATGTCATCGGCAAACCTTAAAGTTTTTATTTCTTCTCCATGGATTTTAATACCCACTCCGAATTTTTCCTTTGTTTCCTTTACTGCTTGCTCAGGCTACAACCCTGTCTCACTCCCTTCCCAACTACTGCTTCCCCTTCATGTCCTTCGACTCTTATAACTGCCATCAGGTTTCTGTACAAATTGTAAATAGTCTTTCGCTCCATGTATTTTAGCCCTGCCACCTTCAGAATTTGAAAGAGAGTATTCCAGTCAACATTGTCAAAAGCTTTCTCTGAGTCTACAAATGCTAGAAACGTAAGTTTGCCTTTCCTTAATCTATTTTCTAAGATAAGTCGTAGGGTCAGTATTGCCTCACGTGTTCCAATGTTTCTACGGACTCCAAACTGATCTTCCCCGAGGTCGGCATCTACCAGTTTTTACATTCGTCTGTGAAGAATTCGCGTTAGTATTTTGCAGCCATTTCTTATTAAGCTGATAGTCCGGAAATTCTATCTGTCAACACCTGCTTTCTTTGCGATTGGAATTATTATAGTCTTCTTGAAGTCTGAGGGTATTTCGCCTGTCTCATTCATCTTGCTCGCCAGATGGTTGAGTTTTGTCAGGACTGGCTCTCCCAAGGAGTTCTAATGGAATGTTGTCTACTCCCGTGCTCTGTTTCGACTTAGGTCTTTCAGTGCTCTATCAAACTCTTCACGCAGTATCATATTTCCCATTTCATCTTCATCTACATCCTCTTCCATTTCCATAATATTGTTCTCAAGTACATCGCCCTTGTGTAGACCCTCTGTATACTCCTTCCACCTTTCTGATTTCCCTTCTTTGCTTAGAACTGGATTTCCATCTGAGCTATTGATATTCATGCAAGTGGTTCTCTTTTCTCCAAAGGTCTCTTTAATTTTCCTGTAGGCAATATCTATCTTTCCCCTAGTGCGATAAGCCTCTACATCCTTACATTTGTCCTCTAGCCATCCCTGAGGTCATCAGTCGCCTAGAACTTAGAACTAACTAAACCTAACTAACCTAAAGACATCACACACATCCATGCCCGAGGCAGGATTCGAACCTGCGACCGTAGCGGTCGCTCGGTTCCAGACTGTGGTGCCTAGAACCGCACGGCCACTCCGGCCGGCTGCTAGCCATCCCTGCTTAGCCAATTTGCATTTCCTGTCGATCTCATTTTTGAGACGTCTGTATTCCTTTTTGCCTCCTTCATTTACTGAATTTTTATATTTTCTCCTTTCATCATTTAAATGCAATATTTCTTCTGTTATCCAAGGATTTCTACTATCCCTCGTCTTTTTACCTATTTGATCCTCTGCTGCCTTCACTATTTCACCCCTCAAAGCTACCCATTCTTCTTCTACTGTATTTGTTTCCCCCATTCCTGTCAACTGTTTCAATATGCTCTCTCTGAAACTCTGTACAACCCCTGGTTTAGTCAGTTCATGCAGGTCCCAACTCCTTAAATTCCCACCTTTTTGTAGTTTTTTCAGTTTTAATCTACAGTTCATAACCAATAGATTGTGGTCACAGTCCACATCTGCCCCTGGAAATGTCTTACAATTTAAAACTTGGTTACTAAACCCCTGTCTTAACATAATATAATCTGTCTGACGTTCTAGTATCTCCAGGATCCCTGCATGTGTACAATCTTCCTTCATAATTCTTGAACCAAGTGTTAGCTATTATTAAGTTATGCTCCGTGAAAAATTCTACCATGCGGCTTCCTCTTTCATTTCTTACCACCAGTCCATGTTCACCTACTACGGTTCCTTCTCTCCCTTTTCCTACTACCGAATTCCAGTCACCCATGACTATTAAATTTTCGTCTCCCTTCACTATCTGAATAATTTCTTTTATTTCATCATACACTTCATCAATTTCTTCGTCATCTGTAGAGCTAGTTGGCATATAAACTTGTACTACTGTAGTAGGCGTGTGCTTCGTGTCTATCTTGGCCACAATAATGCGTTCACTGTGTTGTTTGTAGTAGCTTACCCGCACTCCTAATTTTTTATTCATTATTAAACCTACTCCTGCATTACCCCTACTTGATTTTGTATTTATAACCATGTATTCATCTGAACAAAAGTCTTGTTCCTCCTGCCACCGAACTTCACTAATTCCCACTATATCTAACTTAAACCTATCCATTTCCCTTTTTAAATTTTCTAACCTACCGGCCCGATTAAGGGATCTGACATTCCACGATCCGATCCGTAGAACGCCAGTTTTCTTTCTCCTGATAACGACGTCCTCCTGAGTAGTCCCCGTCCAGAGATCCGAAAGGGGGACTATTTTACCTCCGGAATATTTTACCCAAGAGGACGCCATCATCATTTAACCATAGAGTAAAGCTGCGTGCCCTCGCCGGCCCGAGTGGCCGTGCGGTTCTAGGCGCTACAGTCTGGAATCGCGTGACGCTACGGTCGCAGGTTCGAATCCTGCCCCGGGCATGGATGTGTGTGATGTTCTTAGGTTAGTTAGGTTTAAGTAGTTCTAGGGGACTGATGACCACAGCAGTTAAGTCCCATAGTGCTCAGAGCCATTTGAACCATTTGCATACCCTCGGGAAAAATTACGGCTGTAGTTTCCCCTTGCTTTCAGCCGTTCGCAGTACCAGCACAGCAAGGCCGTTTTGGTTAGTGTTACAAGGCCAGATCAGTCAATCATCTAGACTGTTGCCCCTGCAACTACTGAAAAGGCTGCTGCCCCTCCTCAGGAACCACACGTTTGTCTGGCCTTTCAAAAGATACCCCTCCGTTGTGGTTGCACCTACGGGTATCTGTATCGCTGAGGCACGCAAGCCTCCCCACGAAAGGCAAGGTCCATGGTTCATGGGGATACCACAGTTAGTACAAATTTATGCAGAATAGTAAATAACATTTGCGACTTATTTCACATCTCTCATACACCTCTCTGCTTTGACACAACCATGTGCCTCTCACTCTCTACATTGACGCTGTCGTTCCAATAGGACAATGCCTAAGCCCACACTAACCGTGCAGTAGCCCAAAGATAACCACCGGATGGAAGAAGAAGCGTACCTACCTCGTTAAGCGGGAGCGTTGTGTTCGCGCAAAATAACGTCGCATTTGCACAGGAGCCCATTCTCATCGTGAGGGCTTTCAAATGACAGGATACAAGTAACAGAAATGTTGTAATTTATAAAGTAAAATTTAGCTTCAGGATAAAAATATGGAACTTTCTGTCCCACTGTTCAGAAGGGGCCATCGCCTCAGTTGACTGTCACCTGCCAGCTTCCACATTTTGTTAATCCTCATTGCTCTCTCTTTACTACATAGCGTGGCACAGCAGTCTACACGCACCACAGGTGCATGGATAGTTCTTCATAATAGGTCACATGTGATTATACGCATTGCCATTACATTTTTGTTGAAAGAGGCAAGCGAGGAAATAGACATCTCATTAAAATCAGCGCTTGAGGTGGTGATGGAAACCGCTAGCTATTTCAGTCGCTCAGTGAAGAGAATAAAAACTTAAGGGATAAAACACAGCTACAAGTACTTCGCCTTGCTTCACTACTTCGTAAAAAAGCTGAAGAACGAGACGGAAACATGTGGAAATTAGGAAATTTCTGGCAAGGTCTTCTGGGACCAAACTTCTGAGGTGATCGGACCCTAAGCTTACGCACTACTTAATCTAACTTAAACTAACTTACGATGAGGACGACACACACGCCCATGCCGGAGGGAGGACTCGACCCTCCGACAGGGGGAGCCACGCAGATCGTGACATGGCGCCCAAGACCGCGCGGCTTCCCCGCGTGGCAGCGAGACAGAAATTTTATTTTTACATTATGTTGAACAGGTTGTAAGAGGCCTGACACACAGTGCACTCATAACACGTATCCTACATTATACTTATACTCAAGAACCTTTGTGGGCGAGCCATGCTTCAGTGATCGCACACAACATGACCACCTCTAGCAATGAGTGACGCTCACCAGTCTACGAACTCTATACCTTCTGTTCTTTGTTGTCTTTCACACTGCGTATTTACACTTACGAACCGAAATATTAAGACTACAGCCCATTGCGAGACTGAGTGCCACATGGACTCAAGACGCGGTATCAAATGTATACAGGGTGTATCACAAAGAATCATCCGATTTAAAACAAAATAATAACTACTATTTTATTGGAGATATGTGCAAGAGCAAACTGTCGAGTTTTACATGGTTCCCAGTAGGTAGCAGCAGTGTGCGCCCATTTCAGTTCTAGTAAAAATGGTGTCGAGACAACAGAAAGTGTTTTGTGTTGTACATTTTCCGCTTTGCGGGCTAGTAATAACTGCTCATCCTGACTTTCATACTACGTATGGTGTGGATCCGACTACAGCACAGAGCATTAGATGATGGCATGAACAATCCGAAGAAAGAGGTTGTTTGTGTAAAGGCAAATCGCCGGGCCGTCACCGAGTATCTAACACATACGTCGAACACATCCAGCGTAGTTTCACAAGGAGTCCGCAGAAATCCGTTCGCCGTGCAGCTCAACAGCTCAACATGCTGCCGATATCCGTCTGGCGCGTGTTGCATCGACGTTTATACAAGAAACCACACAAAATTCAGCTACTGCAAGCTCTTCGTGAAGGTGACAAACAACAACGTGTGGAGTTCTGTGATTTAGTTCTTGGTAAGATGGAGGATGACAGTTTTCTTCCACGCTTAGTGCTTAGCGACGAGGCGACATTCCACGTAAATGGAAAGGTGAACCGTCATAATATGAGAATATGGGGTGCGGAACAACCACATGAAGTTGTACAGCATGAGAGGGACTCTCCAAAATTTAATGTATTTTGTGCAGTTTCACGGGAAACGGTGTATGGTTCGTTCCTGTTTGTCGAGAACACTGTTACAGGAAGGAAGCACATATCTCGATATGCTCGGAAACTTTATTTTCCAATGGTTGGAGGCTGATTCGAACGACTTCATTTACCAACAGGATGGGGCACCACCACACTGACATCTGGAAGTGCGGGAATTTTTAAATCGAAGGATTACTGAACGATGGATCGGTCACACTGGACCAAATGCTTCAGCCTTACATTACTGGCTTCCAAGGTCACTGGACCTGACTAGATGTGATTATTTCTTGTGGGGGTTTATAAAAGACTGTTAATGTACCCCCATTACCAACTTTTTGAGTTTCGCGTTCCTAAAAAGACAAAATTCATTGTACACTCCTGGAAATTGAAATAAGAACACCGTGAATTCATTGTCCCATGAAGGGGAAACTTTATTGACACATTCCTGGGGTCAGATACATCACATGATCACACTGACAGAACCACAGGCACATAGACACAGGCAACAGAGCATGCACAATGTCGGCACTAGTACAGTGTATATCCACCTTTCGCAGCAATGCAGGCTGCTATTCTCCCATGGAGACGATCGTAGAGATGCTGGATGTAGTCCTGTGGAACGGCTTGCCATGCCATTTCCACCTGGCGCCTCAGTTGGACCAGCGTTCCTGCTGGACGTGCAGACCGCGTGAGACGACGCTTCATCCAGTCCCAAACATGCTCAATGGGGGACAGATCCGGAAATCTTGCTGGCCAGGGTAGTTGACTTACACCTTCTAGAGCACGTTGGGTGGCACGGGATACATGCGGACGTGCATTGTCCTGTTGGAACAGCAAGTTCCCTTGCCGGTCTAGGAATGGTAGAACGATGGGTTCGATGACGGTTTGGATGTACCGTGCACTATTCAGTGTCCCCTCGACGATCACCAGTGGTGTACGGCCAGTGTAGGAGATCGCTCCCCACACCATGATGCCGGGTGTTGGCCCTGTGTGCCTCGGTCGTATGCAGTCCTGATTGTGGCGCTCACCTGCACGGCGCCAAACACGCATACGACCATCATTGGCACCAAGGCAGAAGCGACTCTCATCGCTGAAGACGACACGTCTCCATTCGTCCCTCCATTCACGCCTGTCACGACACCACTGGAGGCGGGCTGCACGATGTTGGGGCGTGAGCGGAAGACGGCCTAACGGTGTGCGGGACCGTAGCCCAGCTTCATGGAGACGGTTGCGAATGGTCCTCGCCGATACCCCAGGAGCAACAGTGTCCCTAATTTGCTGGGAAGTGGCGGTGCGGTCCCCTACGGCACTGCGTAGGATCCTACGGTCTTGGCGTGCATCCGTGCGTCGCTGCGGTCCGGTCCCAGGTCGACGGGCACGTGCACCTTCCGCCGACCACTGGCGACAACATCGATGTACTGTGGAGACCTCACGCCCCACGTGTTGAGCAATTCGGCGGTACGTCCACCCGGCCTCCCGCATGCCCACTATACGCCCTCGCTCAAAGTCCGTCAACTGCACATACGGTTCACGTCCACGCTGTCGCGGCATGCTACCAGTGTTAAAGACTGCGATGGAGCTCCGTATGCCACGGCAAACTGGCTGACACTGACGGCGGCGGTGCACAAATGCTGCGCAGCTAGCGCCATTCGACGGCCAACACCGCGGTTCCTGGTGTGTCCGCTGTGCCGTGCGTGTGATCATTGCTTGTACAGCCCTCTCGCAGTGTCCGGAGCAAGTATGGTGGGTCTGACACACCGGTGTCAATGTGTTCTTTTTTCCATTTCCAGGAGTGTATATGTTTATTAGTTTCATAAATATAGACGTACCGAATCAAATGATTCTTTTTGATTCACCCTATATAATCGGAACAGAGACGAATGGGGAATCATTCTAGCGCCAGTGTGAGTCGCAAATGGGGAAACCCACTGCCATAAGCCACACTGACAAAGGACAGATTGCTGCAGCCTGCCCCCTGGGAACGAGCGTCGTGGAATCGCGAAGCTTGTCAGCTGTTCGCATGTTACTGTCGTGAACACCTATGGAAAGTGAGTGATGGATCTGAAAGCACAAGCAGTGGAAAAGGTGTAAGCCCACGCTTACACGGTCAGCGGCTTGTCTGCTCTTCAAAGCAAGGTAGGCGACGATATGTGGACAGATGTCACGTAGAGTACAGTGCTGGGGCCGGCAGATGTGTTCAGGAGCACACCGTTCAATGTACACTGCTGTACATGGGTATCCGGAGCACGCGACTCTTGCGTGTTCCTATGTTAGACCAACCACATAGCCGGCCGGGGTGCCCGAGCGGTTCTAGGCACGTCAGTCTGGAACCACGCGACCGCTACGGTCGCAGGTTCGAATCCTGCCTCGGGCATGGATGTGTGTGATGTCCATAGGTTAGTTAGGTTTAAGCAGTTCTAAGTTCTAGGGGACTGATGACCTCAGCAGTTAAGTCCCATAGTGCTCAGAGCCATCTGAGCCATTTTGAACCAACCACATCGTCAGTAGCGATTGCTCTGTGCACTGGATCATTGACACTGAACTGCAGGCCAATGTGATCGTGTCGCCTGCTCGGATGAATCACGTTTCTTGATACAGCAGGTCGATGGTTGTGTCCGGCTACGCCGCCATCCAGGCGAACGGATACGTGAAACGTTCACAGTGCCATGAACGCCATATGCTGGGGGCAGTATTAGGCTGTGTGGGATATTCTTCTGGACTCTCATGGGACCAGTGTTAACAATCATAGGCACAATGACAGCTGTGGATTACTTGAACACTGCTGTGGGCCATTAGTATCCCCTGACGCTTAATGTCTTCCCCGACATCTTTGGCATCTTCCAATAGGATAACTGCCTGTGATACAAGACCGAAATAGTGCTACAGAGGTTTGAGGGCCTTCACAGGGAATTTACGTTGATGTCTCAGCCATTAAATTTTCCGTATCACAATCCGATGCCACCGATCTGGGACGGTGTCGGGCGCCAGCTGCCCATCATCAGACCTGCGGCACCCACAATTTACGAGACTTGCTGAACTGTACGTAGACATCTGGTGCCACATATCTTCAGAAAGCTACGAAGGATTTGTGGAATCCACGCAAGGCAGTATCACTGCTGTATTCGTTACAAAATCGAACCAACACGCTATTAACTTGGTAGGCATAATGTTTTGGTATTCAATTGCCACTGGAAATATAATCGGGTTCTTATACTGAAAAAAAAAATGAACAGGACTACGAGTTAATGTATTATACCTTCATATTGCAGGTAACATCTTACAATTCGCCTCTGGTACTGATAAAATTCTGCATCAAATTGATGAACCAAAGAAAGGAAATGAGAACGTAGGCCTACTTGAAAGTCATCTGTATGTAAAGTGAAATAATATTTTATCAAAAGAATGCAATGAAAACGTTATAAAAGTATTATTTATGTCATACAAAACTTTAACGAATATTGGGTCTATTTACATCAGTTGAAGGTACTCGAAGTGAACGGACTGACAACAAAAGGAATAGACAGGGGTGTATCAACAGTCAGGAGTTGTTTTAGATTAAACAGTTTTTAGACCGAAGATTACCTACTTTCTGAATCAGGAAATTTGAAATCAGTATGTATTACTAGTTTTTACTCGTTGCAGTGAAAGATTAACTTTTAATATAAAAATATTCAAACAATGATGTTTGCATAGCTCACAACGCAGAGAAGCGTAATAGTAATTGCTAGGACGGACATTAAAACGAGCAAATAGATCAGAGATGAGACTGGAGTGGAAGATGTGATTATGTTCTTAATGCAAAGACAGTGTAGTGGCCGGGACACGTAGCCAGGTAGATGGGTGGCCGATGGACAAAGAAAGTACAGAGAGAGAGAGGAAAGAAGTCCGAGACGACGACCTGATATTAGGTATTAGGTGACAGTAGAAACAAAGTAGCAGCAATGGTGACGATATTGCAGAAGATTGTAAGGCCAGGTAACGTCGACAGGAAGTGATTACGTAGCAATGAATACTAAATAGCTGATAACGATGATGATGCATTTCTATGTCGGATGGGATAAAGACGCTCAATATTCTCCTAAATAGGACAGCGGGTATCATTTGCAGAGAATTTGCTCTAACTGCTCTTCTAATTTAGTATTCTTTATTTCACTGTAGCACTTTGTAAAAAAATAATGCACTATCAAATTCTGTAGTGAATTATGAAACAAGGCTCTGCGATGTTGTTCACTAAAAAAAAATAGTATTCCGAAAATACCACTCGTAACTGCTACTAATAAACCTAATAAGAATGCTGTCTTGGTTGTTTCTTATATTATTTAGTAATACACAAGAGAAAACAGTTTCCTCTGGGTTATAGTGAAGCTGCAGAGTTGCAAAAGTATGAAAATATTAAGAAAAGTACCTGAAAGCAGTATTCACGAGGTATGCTGAAAAAGTTTCTAATCGTTGTGCAATGCCATTAGCATTATATCTAAATGCAGCCTTTCTCGGCGAATTTCATTGGTGAAATCATTTCCTTTTTCAGCCGACTGAGTGATGGCTTCGTCTTGTTGCAACTTTTCGAAAAGTTTCCTGCTCTTCAGCTTCGCCTTTAGATAACGCATAGGAAGCACGTCGAAACGTTGCGACAAGCCAACACCATGATTAGACTAATAGCTCAAGAAGATCACATCAGCCAAAAGTATTGTTCCTCCATTTCTGGAAAGATTAATGGGGAGAGATGTTACAAGGTGTCAAAGGTCAAAGGAAAAATCAACTATCTCCTATAAACCCCGGAAGCTAGTTGGCTGTCACCTGAGAGGATCGATGCAGAAAAATCTAAATGCATTGCTCCAACGTGACATCAAATAATTTCTATAGCCGATACAATAATTTCAGACGCATTCAGACCATGCCGAAAGGCATCTGACGATTATGAATTACTGACAGATTACATCTCTGTGCCTCACCAGTTTTGGGATCGAATCCTTGACCTTAGGATTACGGACATGGCATTACTGTTAACGTTTCATGTTGACTAATCCATGAATGTGAGTGAACTGTCTGGACAAACAGCATTTGGTTGAAATGGCTCTGAGCACTATGGGACTTAACATCTGAGGTCATCAGTCCCCTAGAACTTAGAACTACTTAAACCTAACTAACCTAAGGACATGACACACATCCATGCCCGAGGCAGGATTCGAGGCTGCGACCGCAGCGGTCGCGCGGTTCCAGACTGAAGTGCCTAGAACCGCTCTGCGTGCCTAGAATCACTCGGCCACACCGGCCGGCAAACAGCATTTATTAGCCTTATTGCTGTAATAAAATTGGTTTAACGCCTCTCCCTGGTAACGAGATAAGAAAGCAGTATCTCAGTATACGGAGGTAATGAAGGAGTCCACTGTGTTGCAATATACTCAGTATGTGATCCTCAGTGAGTAGATCCATAGAAGAGTCACGTTACTAGTTAAGCAAGAAAACAGTAATTCTCTTATAGAACAACCATTTCTATGCACAGACGCTCTTGCCACAAGATAACTGAAGAGTTAGTTTCAGACGATCACGGTAAACAGTTTTAAAAACTCATCTCGGACCTTCTGTATTTTATCTCATATATGTGTTAAATGATGAAAAAGAAAAACAACCACACAGTCCACTTCTGCTCCAGACAGAGTCAATCTCACTGTCAAATGAGTGTGTGTATAGTCGTGCTTGCAGACTAAGGTATTCCATTGATGCAAGCATTGTAGCCTACAGGCTATTAAAACCTAATCGAATTTCGTTTGCAGAGAACACGGTCAATTTCGTTCCCCATCCTAGAACAATACGAGGTCGTGCTTCGTGTTTCATAATTTCGTCGTAGACGGACATCAAAGTCTAGTTTTCCTTTATTTCAAATATTCCTTCATTTCATGCTGTGCCGTTGAACATTAACCTCGCACTTCGGCTTAATGATCTCTTCGTTTCCGCACTGACCCTTGTGACAACCAGCTGTAAAGCTTCTGGAAAGTAGCGGGTAGCTCTTCGCAAAGGTGTTAAGCGAAGAAGTAACGTCTCAGTACGGGAGTTCTCGGTATGGCGTGGAATCAGCATTCCGAAATAATCAATACGTGTTCATACAGGTTTAGTTGAGAACTCGTAGTAGGACAGTACATCACAGCGAGCTGTCTGCTATTCATTCTCAACATAGCGTGCAAGCCGGCCCAAGTGGTCGAGCGGTTCTAGGCGCTGCAGTCTGGAACCGCGAGACCGCTACGGTCGTAGGTTCGAATCCTGCCTTGGGCATGGATGTGTGTGATGTCCTTAGGTTAGTTAGGTGTAACTAGTTCTGAGTTCTAGGGGACTAATGACCTCAGAAGTTGAGTCCCATAGTGCTCAGAGCCATTTGAACCATAGCGTGCAATATAAAGTCGTTGTTTATCAAGGTGATAGGTACAGTATACAGGCTTCCAATTGGTTTTGGATGGTATGTCGCTGGTTAGCTGTAAGAGTGGCTGCATAAAACCGTACCCATTCAATGGAGCACAAGATAATAATGAAACATCCGAACCTCACATTACACTTTCGACGCTATACAATTATGGCTTTGCCATTAGTCACTCCTTTTTAAATACTACGAGGCTCATAATCCTTAAATTATTTCTAAGCTCTTTGTAAGAGCGACACTGAAAGTAAATTTTAAAGCATTGCTGAATCCTTCAGACACGTGTTTGATACGAGTTACTATGTATGACATCTTTCACTTCGCTCTACTAAGGATAACTGCGGAAAGTGCGACGTAACCTAGCCAGAAATTTAGTATCCCTTGGTGCCTTATACTTCTTTATCAAGGTTGTCACATTAAAACAAGTGACACGTTTGTTCTTTTAAGATTAGTGACGTTTGTGTATATATATGGCGCTGGAATATTTATTGGCAGCAGTATTACACGTACGTAATTCAGTCTCCTTCCTTACCTAATCATCAGAAACAAATTTTGTAAACTTTAAGAGACCCAGTATTGTTTCTAAATTTTAATATGAATTCTATACCACAGTTACCTACTTTGGAAAAATACGTCGGAAGAAGAAGGGAAGAATGTGTGTATTGAATCCAATAAGATCCAGTTATCCAGTTATCCATGAATTATTTCTCTGGAACCTTTCCTATAAATCCATTTGTAACGTTATTCAACAGAGGAATATACACTACTGGCCATTAAAATGCTATACCACGAAGATGACGTGCTACAGACGCGAAATTTAACCGACAGGAAGAAGATGCTGTGATATGCAAATGATTAGCTTTTCAGAGCATTCACACAAGGTTGGCGCCGGTGGCGACACCTACAACTTGCTGACATGAGGAAAGTTTCCAACCGATTTCTAATACACAAACAGCAGTTGACTGGCGTTGCCTGGTGAAACGTTGTTGTGATGCCTCGTGTAAGGAGGAGAAATGCCTACCGTCACGTTTCCGACTCTGATAAAGGTCGGATTGTAGCCTATCGCGATTGTGGTTTATCGTATCGCGACATTGCTTCTCGCGTTTGTCGAGATGCAATTACTGTTAGCAGAATATGGAATCGGTGGGTTCAGGAGGGTAATACGGAACGCCGTGCTGGGTCCCAACGGCCTCGTATCACTAGCAGTCGAGATGACAGGCATCTTATCCGCATGGCTGTAACGGATCGTGCAGCCACGTCTCGATCCCTGAGTCAACAGATGGGGACGTTTGCAAGACAACAACCATCTGCACGAACAGTTCGACGACGTTTGCAGCAGCATGGACTATCAGTTCCGAGACCATGGCTGCGGTTATTCTTGACGCTGCATCACAGACAGGAGCGCCTGCGATGGAGTGCTCAACGACGAACCTGGCTGCACGAATCATGATGCTCGCATCCGTGTTTGGTGACATCGCGGTGAATGCACATTGGAAGCGTGTATTCGTCATCGCCATACTAGCGTATCACCCGGCGTGATGGTATGGGGTGCCATTGGTTACACTTCTCGCTCACCTCTTCTTCGCATTGACGACACTTTGAACAGTGGACGTTACATTTCAGATGTGTTACGATCCGTGGCTCTGCACTTCATTCGGTCCGTGCCAAACCCTACATTTCAGCAGGATAATGCACGACCGCATGTTGCAGGTCCTATACGGGCCTTTCTGGATACAGAAAATGTTCGACTGCTGCCCTGGCCAGCACATTCTCCAGATCTCTCACATATTGAAAACGTCTGGTCAATGGTGGCCGAGCAACTGGCTCGTCACAATATGCCAGTCACAACTCTTGATGAACTGTGGTATTGTGTTGAAGCTGCATGGGCAGCTGTACCTGTACACGCCATCCAAGCTCTGTTTGACTCAATGCCCAGGCGTATCAAGGCCGTTATTATGGCCAGAGGTGGTTGTTCTGGGTCCTGATTGCTCAGGATCTATGCACTCAAATTGCGTGAAAATGTAATCACATGTCAGTTCTAGTATAATATATTTGTCCAATGAATACCCGTTTGTAATATGCATTTCTTCTTGGTGTAGCAATTTTAATGGCCAGTAATGTAAAAAGCTAGTGTCTCATTGGAATGCTTTAGACAATAATCGATCAACGGAGCATACTAATTCGTAAATAAATCATTATTCTTCTTTTCCGTTTCAGGAGCCAGAAGGGAAGCACGGTTTTTCGACGTTTCAGTGAGTATAGTATAACTACTACGCTCTTAGTCATGTAAATGCATATGACGTCAGTGAAAAATTTATAGTTATATTTATTGTTTTCCTCTTTACAATGAACTGTGTATTTTTACGTCGTGCTATTTAATACTTGAACGGGATAGATAATTAAGTCACAGAAGTGGCAGAACAAACGCTAAAGGGTGAAGCATGCAGAAGGAGAGAAGGAAACGAAAGGAAACTTTACCGGTCGAGAGGGTATGTGATGTTACTTCACCGATTACAAAAACAAGTCGAATTCACGAAGGACTCGGCAGTATGAGTCGACTTATCAATGCGACGTTGCACCTCTTCTGGACTGGATGCATGCACTGATTTGGTTGATAAGGGCGGTCTACAGACCTTGTATCCTCTCATAAGCAAGCTGGCCCGCACTGTTGTAACTGGTCCTTGATATCTTGCGTACTGGCTGTGGGACGGAGTTGACGACCGAACAGGTTCTATGCATGTCCTATCGGGGATAGGTCTGGGGCCTTTGGTGACCACAGGAGTACCTGAGCATCATGCAGAAGGTTCACAGAGACACGTGCCGCATGTGGACGAGGACGCACCGCTGTGCCGTCCACGTTCCCTCAGTCACTACCATCCAATGGCTCCCAACAACATGATGCCAAGAGTCACACAGCTGTGGCTCTGAAAAACAATGGGAGAAATGGGCCTCTCGCCTGGCTGCCTCCCAACTCGCCGACGATGGTCATCAGGGGTAGTACAGAACCATGATTTATCACTAAACACAATGCGACGCCATTCGTCAGCAGTCCATACCTCCAGACAACAGCACCACTCCAAACGCAGTCGTATTTGTTGTGGTCTTAACAGAAGCCTACGCATGTTGCAGTAGTTCCCTAGTCCGGCTGCTTCTAGTCCTAGACTAATGTTTTGGGATGACACAGAATGTTACAGGGAGACCATTACTTACACTTGGATGGCGGGTGGAGATGTGAAGGGGTCAAAATGGTTCAAATGGCTCTGAGCACTATGGGACTTAACATCTGAGGTCGTCAGTCCCCTAGACCTTAGAACTACTTAAACCTAACTAACCTAAGGACATCACACACATCCATGCCCGAGGCAGGATTCGAACTTGCGACCGTAGCGGTCGCGCGGGTCCTGACTGAAGCGCCTAGAACCGCTCGGCCACACCAGCCGGCTTGAAGGGGTCACTATGTTCTTGGCGCACAATATAGCTATCCACCCTTGTGATGGGCAGATGTGGTTGACCGGAACCTTGACGACGGGTATGCCTGCCGTCACGTTCCCATGCGGTCCAACATAGGGTCGTTGTCGCATTAGAGGGCGCCACAGGTCTACACTGAAGCGCCAACGAAACTAGTATAGGCATGCGTATTCAAGTACAGAGATATGTAAACAGACAGAATAAGGCGATGCAGTCGGCAACGCCTATAGAAGACAATAAGTATCTGGCGCAGTTGTTACTGCTGCTACGATGACAGGTTATCAAAATTTAAGGGAGTTCCAACGTTATAATCGGGGCACGAGGGATGGGACACAGCATCTCCGAGGTAGCGACGAAATGGTGATTTTTCCGTACGGTCATTTCAAGAGTGTACCGCGAATATCAGGTATCCGCTAAAACATAAAATCTGCTATATCGCTGCGGCTGGAAAAAGATCCTGCAAGAACGAGACTAACGACGACTGAAGAGAATCGTTCACCGTGACATAATGCAACACTCCCGCAAATTGCTGCAGATTTCAATAGTGGGCCATCAACAAATGTCAGCGTGCGAACCATTCAACGAAACGTCAACGATATGGGCTTTTGGAGCCGAAGGTCCACTCTTTTACCCTTTATGATTGCACAACACAAAGCATTACGCCTCGGCTGGGCCCGTCAGCACCAACATTGGACCGTTAATGACTCGAAAAATGTTTCCTGGTCGGACGAGTCTCGTTTCAGATTGTATCGAACGGAAGGACGCGTAGGGACGGGTATGGAGACAACGTCATGAGTCCACGACCCCTGCATGTCAGCAGGAGACTTTTCAAGCTGGTGAAGACTCTGTAATGGTGTGGGGCGTGTGCAGCTGGAGTGATATCGGGCACCTGGTACGTCTAGATACGGCTCTGACAGGTGACACGTATATAAGCATCTTGTCTGATCACCTGCATCCACTCATGTCCATTGTGCATTGACGGAATTTTGGCAATTCCAGCAGGACAATGCGACACCCCACACGTCCATAATTGCTATGGAGTGGCTCCAGGAACACTGTTCTGAGTTTAAACACTCCCTCTGGCCACCAAACTCCCCAGACATGAGCATATCTGGGATGCCGTGCAATGAGCTGTTCAGAATAGCTCTCCATCCCCTCGTAATCTTACAGATTTATCGACAGCTCTGCAGGATTTATGGTGTCAGTTCCCTCCAGCACTACTCTTGACATTAGTCGAGTCTATGCTACGTCGTGCTGCGGCACTTCTGCGTGCTTGCGGGAGCCCTATAAGATGTTAGGCAGGTGTACCAATTTCTTTGGCTCTTCAATGTACACTGACATGCGACCATGTCTTCTAGGTACTCCACTTTCTTTATCAGGTGGTGTAGTTTAGTGAACAAGTGTACCATATAGACGCTATGGTAGTAGCAGAATACGGGGTGTTTCAGATGGGACAGTAACTTTTTTACGAGGTAGAACAATATGGGGTGGCCAGAAGCAGTCTGAAAAGCTTGTAGAAGTGTTGTAGGGAATCCTGTGCTGAGAATTAATTGTTAAGAAGGAAAAACTCCAAACGTTGCTCCGTTTCTTAATTCTTCAGCATTGAAGCTAACCAATCGGGTCGACGCGCGCTCAAATTCAAGAACTTGCAAGCGTTAATATGCGGTAATACGCAGACATCTGTGGGTCCAAGAGTAACCACTGTTCAAATGATAATTAACAGTTAAAACATGCCTTTTTTTCTGAAGTGATAAATTTAAACTAGGTGAGCAAAAGCTACCTTTGTTTGGTCTGAGGAAACCAAACGAAGAACACGTTTGACGACGTCGTCTCTGGCAGGCTGCTTGAACTTCAGCTCGCGACGACCTCATTGGCTACATTCATTGACAAATAACGCGGAAACGGCGCAACGTATCGAATTTTCTTCTTAACAATTACTTCTGAGTATAGTCTCTTCTGGAACACCCTTACGAACTTTTCAAACTGTTTCCGTCCAGACTGTAGACTAATTAAGTTAAAACATTCTGTGTCAGATGTCGTCCAGTTCTTATTGGTAGCGTAGATAAGCTTGTTTTCCTTTCGTGCGTTGGTACTCCAGTTACTATAGGTTAATTTACTAATTGTCATATTTGTTTTGAAGTTGAACTTGGGAATTTGTACTTACGTAACTGAATTTTTCAGCTGTATTGTCATTATGATTTGCTGGTCAGTACTGCCATATTGTGTATGCATGCGATACATGTTCACAGATGCTAACTATGCCAGTATGGTATTTGTGTAGTATGGTTATTGAAAAATAACGATGCTGCTCCTTGTTGAGAATACAGTAGATGATTTCCCAAAGAGTAACTACAAGATTCACTTGGCTTTGTGGAGACATTTTCAACAACGTTTCTCTGTAAATGTATTAGATATGCGAACTGTATAAGATAAAATTGGTTTAGACAAACGTGAACTTTTCCTTACCTGCAGGTAAGTTCTCGATGTCACGAAAGTGAAATTTGATTACTATGAAGTAAAGTTAGGTGGCAGAAAATGCAATTTTTACTTGGGTTCATTGAAAAATGGCAGTATGGTAAATTACTCTTCGAAATTGTAAAATAAGTACTGAAAGTTGTTGGAGTTAGCGAATGACGTACCAAAGAAACTTTTGGGTAATCATTAGAAGCACACGAGTCGTTCACAGTACTGTAAGGTGTTTCCACTAAACTGTGTGAGATAGGTGCAGTGCCTGACAGTCGCATGTCACAAATGGTGCAAATGGCTCTAATAATTACGAGACTTAACATCTGAGGTCATAAGTCCCCTAGACTACTTAAACCTAACTATCCTAAGGACATCACACACATCCATGCCTGAGGCAGGATCCGAACCTGTGACCGTAGCGGCCGCGCGGTTCCGGACTGAAGCGCCTAGAAACGCTCGGCCACGTCGGGCGGCTGTATTTCACATGTAAGTGAAAATGAACAAAGTGTTGGTGAAGTAAGACACTCATTCGGTACGTATTCGGTTGGTGGAACTTCGATTTTACAGGGAAACACAATTTATGTACATATCGGTGTCCCACATACAGTAATTGGGCGATCATTGCGTATTCACGGCTTGTGTCCTTATCATTTACAACAGATTCAACACCTTCGAGAAGGAGATGAAAGTAGATGATTGGAATTTTATCGTTGGCTAGTTGAAAATCGTCGAGTAATCCCATTAACACCGTTTACTGACGAAGTCTCAGGAATCCACTTTCAGTCGTGACGATATCGACACAACACTCGGGTCGGAGGTCCTAAGAAAATCCACTTGGCTTTGTGGAGACATTTTCAACAACGCTTCTCTGTAAATGTATTAGATATGCGAACTGTATAAGATAAAATTGGTTTAGACAAACGTGATCTTTTCCTTACCTGCAGGTAAGTTCTCGATGTCACGAAAGTGAAATTTGATTACTATGAAGTAAAGTTAGGTGGAAGAAAATGCAATTTTTACTTGGCTTCATTAAAAAATGGCAGTATGGTAAATTACTCTTCGAAATTGTAAAATAAGTACTGAAAGTTGTTGGAGTTAGCGAATGACGTACCGAAGGAACTTTTCCGTAATCATTAGAAGCACACGAGTCGTTCACAGTACTGTAAGATGGATGCTTTAACTGCGTTTGTTTGATTTGTAGCCCCAAATCTTACAAATAATATTCACAGGATCGCTTATTTATGACTAACACAAGTGTAAATAGCACATTTTCCAAACTTCAGATAATTTTCAGTGACGAGACTATTAGTTTAATTGGCGCCATGAAGTTGCGCAGCAGACCTGCGAACTTTATATGAGTTCTCAGCCGTTCTTAGCACCGCTTTTTGGTCACCAATTACAACACTGCATTTGTTGTTAATACTTTATTTACGCGTTTTGGGCATGGATCATCATCAGCATATCGGCTAGTGGTGAAGTTTTTGTCTGAAATACTTATGGTGGTCCATGCCATGTAAAAAAAAAAACCTTTAACAACAATTATAGCTTTCTCATTAGCGACCAAAAAGGCGATTATAAGTTGAATACTAGAACGTTAGTCGAATAAAAGTAATTTGTTCCATAATGCACTTCTTCCATTGTTTCTACATCGTATGTTCATTTCCGAATGCTTATACATGCATTCAGTTGCCTAGTGACCACACACAAACAAATGATGATGACTGCCCAATATCCTAAATAAAAAAAAATGGTGCAGTGAGGAACCACAACCTAACGGGCATTCAGCGTCCATTTTTGCTTCAAAGAAGCAAAGAAGCACTTCTGTTTCTACGAACGATGAATGTGACCTGTCGTGTTGCTGCCTGCGCTAGACAAGTGAGTACCTTAAGTCCCTTTCAAATGCGTTTTCCTGCAACTATAAATAATATTGCTCCACGACTTTAAGAGTTAGAACATTTTGTTAGCAATCAGTATTTTGAAATCACAGTTTTATTAAAAAAAAGAGGTTACCTGGTCCTTGGATATGGACGTGAGAAGTACTTTATATTATTTCATAGAATTTTAGATCCCTCAACATGGAATATGGCACCAAACTAAATTTTAAAAATGTGAACATAATTTTTGCTGCTTTTAAATCGCCAGAGATGATATAAAACCACACCAAAGCGAACAATTTCATATTTAAACATTCACTGAAATTTGCCAGTACCTTATACGTTTTACCTGCGGACATATAGCAAAATACGATTGCTGTATTAATGTCCTGAGAATATTCCCCATTGTATGAAGGTTGGCCCATGTATGAACAACAGCGCAGTCTGAGTACTTTCTAAAGAAATATGAGGATGTGACCAAGCTTTCATAGTGTGATGGAACGCCGGCCGTTGTGGCCGAGCGGTTCTAGGCGCTTCAGGCTGGAACCGCGCGACCGCTACGGTCGCAGTTCGAATCCTGCCTCGGGCATGGATGTGTGTGATGTCCTTAGGTTAGTTACGTTTAAGTAGTTCTAAGTTCTAGGGGACTGATGACCGCAGAAGTTGAGTCCCATAGTGCTCAGAGCCACTGGAACCATTTTTTTTGTAATGGAACAACAACATAAAGTAAATGAAGATAAATTGCAATCAATATTTTCAACTTCCGTAATACAATGCATCATTATAAGCGCATCCTATTTCATAGGAAGGATACGTCTATAGCAGAGGTACCTGCATACCGTATGTTCTAAGACTTGTGATTCATTTGAAAGCTGCAGCAAATGTCTTGAAGCTCACTGGGACTTTCACTCACCATATATAACTGCAAATTGCAATTAAAATCGGAAAATAATGTGACTGCTGGAGGCAGTTTCTAGAGAGATTAATTCTGCTTAAGGCAGCTCATTTCATTTATGTTGCTACGTGCTGCTTCAAAGAACAATTTTAAAAGTAGCACACATGTAAATGGGCAGCAAAGATCGTAAAAATTGCTAAACGACTTCGGGAAAATAATTCATGAGAGATTAAATTTTATATTCTGTTATAATCCGGAAAGCTGACACGAAAGCTCATGAATAATACATACAAATGTCCTCCAACAGACCACGTGGCTGTACAGTATCACATTTACAAAGACAGAAAAATAGCCACAAGTGCTTTGTAGTCCTTGTAATATTATTTAGAGAGTGGGAGAATAGTGTGAAAGAAATCCGGTGTGGTCGTTTGGCTTAATGAAAAGTCAATATCGATCCTCGTAAATCCCAAAAAAGAGCTTATCTTGCTTGCATAAATACGCTATTGCAAAGCACGCCTCGGAAATGAATTCGAAAATAGTGCCATACAGGATTACGCCGATGAAGAGGAAGCAAGCAAAGGTCTCACTAACAATCCTGGGCGAAGTAGCTTCGAAATGCCCATCTCAATAATACACAAAACACATAACCGTACCTCACAAGTCGTTAGCAGGTAATATAATGTTCACAGCTCCAAGTGGAGACGAGCAGTAAAAGTAGACTGCCTGTCCGTGCTATCCTATCGAGCTCGAAAACTTTGCACCAAGCAACCTGATTGGCTAGCTAGCTCTGCGCTCGAAGTATTGCTTCAAGACTGAATTTCACTACTTAACCAAAGATAAGGTTGCTCTAGCAGATGCCGCGCAGGATTAGCCGAGCGGTCTAAGGGACTGCAGTCATGGACTGTGCGGCTGGTCCCGGCGGAGGTTCGAGTCCTCCCTCGGGCATGGGTGTGTGTGTTTGTCCTTAGGATAATTTAGGTTAAGTAGTGTGTAAGCTTAGGGACTGATGATCTTTGCAGTTAAGTCCCATAGGATTTCACACATTTGAACTCTAGCAGATGGAAACATGGACTAAAGAATCTTTGAGTTACACAAATGGTTCAACACTGACGAACTGATACACGACATCAAATTCATAAGCGCACGGCTTTCAACAAATTAACATTTTTTTCAAATTAATGGTTTTCGGAAATTGCCCGTATATCCATCTTAACACTGTAAATGGTATATTACAGTTTACTGCGACGATTCAGAGTAAACACTAGTTTAAGTCATACCCTGGTACCAAGTTACATAGGCGTAACAAAGGACAGATTCCAACGTAAATCTAGTCTTACAACCTCAATACACTGAAACACGTAAACAAGTGGAAAATGTAACACTGAATACGCAGAGGTAGAATGCTGTAAACATCCTGTTGGTAACACAATAAGAAATAATTTATCATCGTTAGTACAAATTTGGGATATTCCCAATTTAAACAAATTAATGAATTAGTATATTATGATTATTTATTTGGATGAATATTTCTTATTTGACTGTATATGTGGTTATTTCTATTGTCACTTCAAGAAACAGTGGTAAAACGATTACGAAATGATGTTTCAAAATAGCCAGAATGGAAGTACAACTGAGTTGCATCTTTTGGGTATGTCATGTCTCATTTGAAGCTCGTTACCTCAGTTAGTTTGCTACAATGCAATGTCCGCTAGATAATGCTACTCATCTGGGGAATCTGCTATAAATAAAGCTATTGAAATGATAAATATGCCAATTTCTCTAGAAAGGATCTGTGTGGCGACAGGTAACTGCAGGGCGGTACATATTTCCACATGATCTATTTTCTGCGAATTAGGTTCGACGAGTTTTTATTATTACTACTATTACTTTAGAACAGTAAAATGTTATAATTTATAAGGTCTTATTAGTCAAAGGATGTGCCACTAGAAGAAGAGGAGACAAACAGATCGATTCGGATGGGTGAAATCGATTTCCCGGAATCTTTGTGAACTATTTTGAAATTAGAAACAATGTTGCAAGTTTTTCTGCCTGCACGAAAATAACTCACTTATTGAAAAATGATGACTAGAATTAATAATAATAAAATAATAACGCGAATTCTTTACAGACGAATGGAAAAACTGGTAGAAGCGGACCTCGGGGAAGATCAGTTTGGATTCCGTAGAAATGTTGGAACACGTGAGGCAATACTAACCTTACGACTTATCTTGGAAGAAAGATTAAGAAAAGGCAAACCTACGTTTCTAGCATTTGTAGACTTAGAGAAAGCTTTTGACAACGTTAACTGGAATACTCTCTTTCAAATTCTGAAGGTGGCAGGGGTAAAATACAGGGAGCGAAAGGCTATTTACAATTTGTACAGAAACCAGATGGCAGTTATAAGAGTCGAGGGACATGAAAGGGAAGCAGTGGTTGGGAAAGGAGTGAGACAGGGTTGTAGCCTCTCCCCGATGTTATTCAATCTGTATGTTGAGCAAGCAGTAAAGGAAACAAAAGAAAAATTCGGAGTAGGTATTAAAATTCATGGAGAAGAAGTAAAAACTTTGAGGTTCGCCGATGACATTGTAATTCTGTCAGAGACAGCAGAGGACTTGGAAGAGCAGTTGAACGGAATGGACAGTGTCTTGAAAGGAGGATATAAGATGAACATCAACAAAAACAAAACGAGGATAATGGAATGTAGTCAAATTAAATCGGGTGATGCTAAGGGGATTAGATTAGGAAATGAGACACTTAAAGTAGTAAAGGAGTTTTGCTATTTAGGGAGTAAAATAACTGATGATGGTCGAAGTAGAGAGGATATAAAATGTAGACTGGCAATGGCAAGGAAAGCGTTTCTGAAGAAGAGAAATTTGTTAACATCGAGTATAGATTTAAGTGTCAGGAAGTCGTTTCTGAAAGTATTTGTATGGAGTGTAGCCATGTATGGAAGTGAAACATGGACGATGACCAGTTTGGACAAGAAGAGAATAGAAGCTTTCGAAATGTGGTGCTACAGAAGAATGCTGAAGATAAGGTGGGTAGATCACGTAACTAATGAGGAGGTATTGAATAGGATTGGGGAGAAGAGAAGTTTGTGGCACAACTTGACTAGAAGAAGGGATCGGTTGGTAGGACATGTTTTGAGGCATCAAGGGATCACAAATTTAGCATTGGAGGGCAGCGTGGAGGGTAAAAATCGTAGAGGGAGACCAAGAGATCAATACACTAAGCAGATTCAGAAGGATGTAGGTTGCAGTAGGTACTGGGAGATGAAGAAGCTTGCACAGGATAGAGTAGGATGGAGAGCTGCATCAAACCAGTCTCAGGACTGAAGACCACAACAACAACAACAATGAATTAGTATATTATGATTATTTATTTGGATGAATATTTCTTATTTGACTGTATATGTGGTTATTTCTATTGTCACTTCAAGAAACAGTGGTAAAACGATTACGAAATGATGTTTCAAAATAGCCAGAATGGAAGTACAACTGAGTTGCATCTTTTGGGTATGTCATGTCTCATTTGAAGCTCGTTACCTCAGTTAGTTTGCTACAATGCAATGTCCGCTAGATAATGCTACTCATCTGGGGAATCTGCTATAAATAAAGCTATTGAAATGATAAATATGCCAATTTCTCTAGAAAGGATCTGTGTGGCGACTGGTAACTGCAGGGCGGTACATATTTCCACATGATCTAGTTTCTGCGAATTAGGTTCGACGAGTTTTTATTATTATTACTATTACTTTAGAACAGTAAGATGTTATAATTTATAAGGTCTTATCAGTCAAAGGATGTGCCACTAGAAGAAGAGGAGACAAACAGATCGATTCGGATGGGTGAAATCGATTTCCCGGAATCTTTGTGAACTATTTTGAAATTAGAAACAATGTTGCAAGTTTTTCTGCCTGCACGAAAATAACTCACTTATTGAAAAATGATGACTAGAATTAATATGGGTTTGGCTGCTCAGTGTGTGACACTTTGCTGTCAGACTCAGTTAATTTCTTAACTGCACGAGAGGAGAACTCATGCGGCCATTCCTGAACGCCTTTTCGTGTATTTCACCTTGATGAGACACCGGAAGATAATCATTCTGTTCCACCTAGTTGTCTTTCAGAAGAGACATAAACGCCTACAAGTTTGTGGGCCTCGTATATTACTAACGCCAGCTGCAGTGTATTAAAAGTCGCAGAAACGAATTGCTGGCGAACTGGAGATGTGTTTCAAAAGTTGCGAGGCGAGTCATATTGCAGCCTGACGGAGCCTTGAGGGCGGCTGCAGCGGCGTTATGGCCGTACCGGGGCATCGTAACTGTCGCCGTTAAACACGCTTGCTTGTGTCTGAAATAGCGCAGGCGTAAAGTACGTCTCGCTATACGGGATGAGGACGATATTTTGCGCGCTGCGCGCCGAACACGCGCGGCTCAAGTTTGTGTGGAAGTTGTGTGGAGCGCTCATCTGCCGGGCCTGCAGCTCGGCAGCGCCGCAGGGCAAGTGGTTAAAGCCGATAGCGATGGCGGACCCGCGCTCCCTTCATTAAAGTCCCCTCTCCACCGCCTCGAGAGCAACACGGGGTAATGAATGCCTCGATGCCGGTACATAATTGTATCTTAGAAAGGCATTGCCTCACATCTTTGTTCTGCTGGTACTTTGATACTAACGAGACTGCCTACAGTACGCTTGTCCTCTTTTGGACTTCTGCTGGGATCCTTACCAGATAGGATTAACGGAGTACGTCGGGAAAGTTCACAGAAGAGCAGCACGTTTTGTATTATCGCGAAATAAGTAAGAGAGTGTCACGGACGTGATACAGGTTTTGGGATGGACACTATTAAAACAAAGAGGTTTTTTCGTTGCGGCGGAATGGTCTCTCGAAATTTCAATCACCATCTTTCTCTTCCGAATGCGGAAATATTTTGTTGACGCCGACCTATATAGGGAGAAACGATTATCTTAATAAAATAAGGGAAATCAGGGCTCGCATGGAAAGACATAGGTGTTCGTTTTTTCCGCGCGCCGTTCGAGAGTGGAATAATAGAGAATTATTGTGATTGTTGTTCGATAAACTCTCTGCCAGGCACTTAAGGGTGATTTGCAGAGTATGCATATAGATCTAGATGTAGGTGTAGATTCATTTAGACGGTAATTCATGCAAAAGTTATTTTATCCATTTTGCTTGGAGAACACCGCGTCTCTTTTCGTAAATTACACTATGGGAAATACTGCAACCAGCCACAAGTTTCCTTGAAATGATTTTACTGTACCATCATTATTTTCGGGCCTGAGCCCTTCGTCAGGTGTCACCGTTAACTTCTTGCAAGTTTTACACTTGTGTCCTGAAATAGTTTACAAAAGATTTGTCATTTTACGTTTGCTTTCAAAAATTTAACAAAGTTTTTGTAATTATATAGTTTTACAGTTATATGTGCTCTATACGTTGTACTTACGTCCTGAAAATAATACGTAAAGGAGGGCTTTCCGCCGGCCGTAGTGGCCGTGCGGTTCTGGGCGCTACAGTCTGGAGCCGAGCGACCGCTACGGTCGCAGGTTCGAATCCTGCCTCGGGCATGGATGTGTGTGATGTCCTTAGGTTAGTTAGGTTTAATTAGTTCTAAGTTCTAGGCGACTGATGACCTCAGACGTTAAGTCGCATAGTGTTCAGAGCCATTTGAACCATTTTTGAGGGCTTTCCAGGAAGTAAGTACATTGTATACAGCATGTATAAGTGTAAAGTTATAGAATCACATAATCTTTTTAAATTTTAGGACGAAAATCTAAAATGAAAAATCACAGTGATTTTGTTATATTTTAGGACGCAAATGTAAAACTTGAAGTCTAAGTTTTTCATCTGACGAAGGGCTCAGGCCCGAAGCAAGTGATGATATAATCAAATCATTTGAAGAAAACGTGTGGCTGGTTGCAGTATATCCTAGAGTGTAACCCTACGAAAGTGTGGTAGGCCAAAAGCAGGCGGCGGCTCAGTTGTTTAATTCCAACCACCAATTCCAGAACGCTAGACTTCAGTAACAATTTTAGTTCTGATGAACTGGCACAGGTGAACTGGTGAACGTAACATCAAATCGCCTGTTTATTGTAACCGTTCCAGTACAAAGGTTGTAATGGACCCCTAAAACAGATAATTTGACTGCGTCCGAACGTGCAGTCATTGTCTAACATACACAGTCGCTACGCTCACTGCCTTGCAATAGGTTATCGTCTGACAGCTGGAACAACGGCGCCCCTAGTGGCGAGAAAAAAAGCAGTAGTGTTAATGTGTTAATTAATTACTCTTCTACCTGATTAACTAATTTGTCATTAAATTTTTGAGTTTCAAGCATTGTTAAACTGTCAAGATACGTGAATAATCGTGAAATAAATGTTAAAACTGCCGAATCTCACTGATTCGCCGACATAAGCTACAACTTATTCATGAATAAGAAAGTGCAAGTGTAACTGGAGCTTACTCCGCAGAAAGAAAGAGGACATAAACACATATTTCGCACAAGAGATGCATGTTGTCTGTTGTTATTATGACAGGCACTTTCTTTGGCACGTAATGATTTTTTATGTAGTCTAATGATTTGCCACATTATTACACGTTATTCAGCTTTCTAATATAGGAATATTTTTTGTAAATATAATTACTTTTCCTTCAAAAGCGAATGTGTTGAAAATTCTTCCCTTTGTGGATGCGATGTGCCAACAATTGTGGAATTGGTTTCTTCTGTGTTGGGAAGCTCTTTCATTTCTTTCGACGTTTTATTATCACGTGTATGCGTCTTTCCTTCACCTAATGTTGTTATGCCTTATTTGGTACGTTAAGTGATGTAGGTATTACACTGCGTACATGTTTCCTACGTTCCAAGTTTATGGGTTTGATAAAAAGCGTTGTGAACAAAAATTCTTATTATTTTATAGATATACGACGTCGTTTTGCACAATTCGTTTTTATTCTTAAAAAGAGGCACTATTAGATAAAAACTGTACGTTACAAGAGAATCGTAAATAAACTGCGCTATAATGCACCATTTCATACCTTACAGAAGCCTTAAGAAATTAAAGAAAGACAAATGAGGTGTCATTTTTTACTAATTACCGATTTTTATGGGAGTTTGCATGTTCGGTTGATCATAGCTACGTTACACATCAATACAAACGGTACTATTAGCACTCGTCCGTCATCATATTGAGAAGTGTAGTTTAAGGTCATCATGGAGCTCTGCTGTCGCATTGTATAACACAGATTTACAGGACTGTCGCCAGTGTGAGACTGTGCTACACCATACTTCGACAAAACTTTCCGCCGCTCCGTGAGTTAGATATTGCAAAGAGTATTTCGTGTTAATTAGAAGAGTAAGCAACTCCTCCATCTTCTCGTGGTCATTACGAAATAAAACTGAAAATATGCTCTCCACTCAATTGAAAATAAATATCACATCATCACACAGATTTTGCAAAAATGTAAAATAAAGATGAATTACTGTACATAAATATACCTATATATACTACCACTTCCCCCCATGAACCATGGACCTTGCCGTTGGTGGGGAGGCTTGCGTGCCTCAGCGATACAGATAGCCGTACCGTAGGTGTAACCACAACGGAGGGGTATCTGTTGAGAGGCCAGACAAACATGTGGTTCCTGAAGAGGGGCAGCAGCCTTTTCAGTAGTTGCAAGGGCAACAGTCTGGATGATTGACTGATCTGGCCTTGTAACAATAACCAAAACGGCCTTGCTGTGCTGGTACTGCGAACGGCTGAAAGTAAGGGGAAACTTCGGCCGTAATTTTTCCCGAGGGCATGCAGCTTTACTGTATGATTAAATGATGATGGCGTCCTCTTGGGTAAAATATTCCGGAGGTAAAATAGTCCCCCATTCGGATCTCCGGGCGGGGACTACTCAAGAGGATGTCGTTATAAGGAGAAAGAAAACTGGCGTTCTACGGATCGGAGCGTGGATTGTCAGATCCCTTAATCGGGCAGGTAGGTTAGAAAATTTGAAAAGGGAAATGGATAGGTTAAAGTTAGATACAGTGGGAATTAGTGAAGTTCGGTGGCAGGAGGAACAAGACTTCTGGTCAGGTGACCACAGGGTTATAAACACAAAGTCAAATAGGGGTAATGCAGGAGTAGGTTTAATATTGAATAGGAAAATAGCAACGCGGGTAAGCTACTACAAACAGCTTAGTGTACGCATTATTGTGGCCAAGATACATACGAAGCCCACACCTACTACAGTAGTACAAGTTTATATGCCAACTAGCTCTGCAGATGACGAAGAAATTGAAGAAATGTATGATGAACAAAAGAAATTATTCAGATAGTGAAGGGAGACGAAAATTTAATAGTCATGGGTGACTGGAATTCGAGTGTAGGAAAAGGGAGAGAAGGAAACGTAGTAGGTGAATATGGATTGGCGCTAAGAAATGAAAGAGGAAGCCGCCTGGTAGAATTTTGCACAGAGCACAACTTAATCATAGCTAACACTTGGTTTAAGAATCATGATACAAGGTTGTATACATGGAAGAACCCTGGAGATACTAAAAGGTATCAGACAGATTATATAATGGTAAGACAGAGATTTAGGAACCAGGTTTTAAATTGTAAGACATTTCCAGGGGCAGATGTGGACTCTGACCACAATCTATTGGTTATGAACTGTAGATTAAAACTGAAGAAACCGCAAAAAGGTGGGAATTTAAGGAGATGGGACCTGGATAAACTGAAAGAACCAAAGGTTGTACAGAGTTTCAGGGAGAGCATAAGGGAACAATTGACAGGAATGGGGGAAAGAAATACAGTAGAAGAAGAATGGGTAGCTTTGAGGGATGAAGTAGTGAAGGCAGCAGAGGATCAAGTAGGTAAAAAGACGAGGGCTAGTAGAAATCCTTGGGTAACAGAAGAAATATTGAATTTAATTGATGAAAGGCGAAAATATAAAAATGCAGTAAATGAAGCAGGCAAAAAGGAATACAAACGTCTCAAAAATGAGATCGACAGGAAGTGCAAAATGGCTAAGCAGGGATGGCTAGAGGACAAATGTAAGGATGTAGAGGCTTGTCTCACTAGGGGTAAGATAGATACTGCCTACAGGAAAATTAAAGAGACCTTTGGAGAGAAGAGAACCACTTGTATGAATATCAAGAGCTCAGATGGCAACCCAGTTCTAAGCAAAGAAGGGAAGGCAGAAAGGTGGAAGGAGTATATAGAGGGTCTATACAAGGGCGATGTACTTGAGGACAATATTATGGAAATGGAAGAGGATGTAGATGAAGATGAAATGGGAGATACGATACTGCGTGAAGAGTTTGACAGAGCACTGAAAGACCTGAGTCGAAACAAGGCCCCCGGAGTACACAACATTCCATTGGAACTACTGACGGCTTTGGGAGAGCCAGTCCTGACAAAACTCTACCATATGGCGAGCAAGATGTGTGAAACAGGCGAAATACCCTCAGACTTCAAGAAGAATATAATAATTCCAATCCCAAAGAAAGCAGGTGTTGACAGATGTGAGAATTACCGAACAATCAGTTTAATAAGCCACAGCTGCAAAATACTAACACGAATTCTTTACAGACGAATGGAAAAACTAGTAGAAGCCGACCTCGGGGAAGATCAGTTTGGATTCCGTAGAAATGCTGGAACACGTGAGGCAATACTGACCTTACCACTTATCTTAGAAGTTAGATTAAGGAAAGGGAAACCTACGTTTATAGCATTTGTAGACTTAGAGAAAGCTTTTGACAATGTTGACTGGAATACTCTCTTTGAAATTCTAAAGGTGGCAGGGGTAAAATACAGGGAGCGAAAGCCTATTTACAATTTGTACAGAAACCAGATGGCAGTTGTAAGAGTCGAGGGATATGAAAGGGAAGCAGTGTTTGGGAAGGGAGTAGGACAGGGTTGTAGCCTCTCCCCGATGTTATTCAATCTGTAAATTGAGCAAGCAGTAAAGGAAACAAAATAAAAATTCGGAGTAGGTATTAAAATCCATGGAGAAGAAATAAAACCTTTGAGGTTCGCCGATGACATTGTAATTCGGTCAGAGACAGCAAAGGACTTGGAAGAGCAGTTGAACGGAATGGATGGTGTCTTGAAGGGAGGATATAATATGAACATCAACAAAAGCAAAACGAGGTTAATGGAATGTAGTCGAATTAAGTCGGGAGTTTTGCTATTTGGGGAGCAAAATAACTGATGATGGTCGAAGTAGAGAGGATATAAAATGTAGACTGGCAATGGCAAGGAAAGCGTTTCTGAAGAAGAGAAATTTGTTAACATCGAGTATAGATTTAAGTGTCAGGAAGTCATTTCTGAAAGTATTTGTATGGAGTGTAGCCATGTATGGAAGTGAAACATGGACGATAAATAGTTTGGACAAGAAGAGAATAGAAGCTTTCGAAATGTGGGGCTACAGAAGAATGCTGAAGATTAGATGGGTAGATCACATAACTAATGAGGAAGTATTGAATAGGATTGGGGAGAAGAGGAGTTTGTGGCACAACTTGACCAGAAGAAGGGATCGGTTGGTAGGACATGTTCTGAGGCATCAAGGGATGACCAATTTAGTATTGGAGGGCAGCGTGGAGGGTAAAAATCGTAGGGGGAGACCAAGAGATGAATACACTAAGCAGATTCAGAAGGATGTAGGATGCAGTAGGTACTGGCAAATGAAGAAGCTTGCACAGGATAGAGTAGCATGGAGAGCTGCATCAAACCAGTCTCAGGACTGAAGACCACAACAACAACACATATACTACCAATAGCAATACATTCACTGCCCCTCGTAATACCTTGCTAACGTTTACTAAAATTATTCAGTGTTAACTTTAATTTTAATAGCATTTGTCCTGATGCAGCACAAATAAAAGAGTTATGGTAGTCAGTAACGAATATAAGACATAGACTGGCATGCGCACAGTTTTAATTAAGTCTTCCTTTGGGACAACAGCATCTGTGGTGTCTGCTGTCCGGTCATTGTTTTGTGACTTCCAGCCCTTACGCATCTTCCCTGCTTTTACTCTGTTTACCAGGTTTTGATGCGGCGCGGTGGCTCGTGGACACTTAATCATCGAGAATACGACACAAATTTCCCAAAAAAATTAATAAAAGAGTTTTCGTCATTTGTAGCTTCATTCCATCACACAGTTAACATTTTCACAGCGGCGTTCCAATAAAAAAGCGAATGTACGGTGAATTTAACGGACCGTTACAAGCAGAACTTGTACTGTGATCTCAGTTTTTTTCCAGGGTCTATAATTTATGAAAGCGCCTCCAGAGAAAATCCAGGATGGTCGGGGCCGACATTCAGAACCGGTTTAAGGCCCAAGCAAAACGAGGGGGCGCTTAGGGCGCCAAGCTGAGTAGGGTGTCATAGGCGTCCTGTGCATAGTTTGTACACTGGGTGTACCGTAGTTACTAGTGAGAGCTACTAGGAGTCAGGAGTGAAAGTATACAGTAGTAAAGAGCAAAGACGTACCAATAAACATGGGTTCGCTAAGGAACAGTTTTCGAGAGTGCTGCGAATGTGTAGTTACGAGCCATCACTGATTTCCTTGTCAGACACTGTCGTAGCTAGTATAAATGAATGTGAAATGTACTTCAGCACGTTACACCTCACAGTCTCCTGTACACTCGTATCTATTAAAGGAGATGTTCCACATGTCGCCTTAAAACGACATTATTAATAAAACGCTTCTCTTTTGTGTCACACAAACATTTGTTTTCCTTTTCAGTTGCAGAAATGAAGATCTTGAACAGGTTTCTCATTTTCCAACTACTTTCGTGGGAACTTTTCCAAAAATGTAACTACTTACTGGTGAGCATTTTTCGCAGGTAACATACTGTGAACACGTTACAGTAAAAGTATTTTTTTTTTTTTGTATTTATGTCCTACTTTCTCGGAGTGAACTACAGCTTTAGAAGTTTAGATTATTATACCAAAAAAATTAAAAAATGTGTTTTCAATCTTTCCACAGAGATTAATACATAGCAAATTTTTATTGAAGCTACAACAATGCTATAAATCTAGTAATATCCATTTTTACTAAAACGTTTTAAAAAAACTAGGACGTTATTCCAAATGTAAGTAAATTATTTTATCTTTTATTATTTAGCGTTAGAATAAGATTTAAAAATTCATTTCCGTTGCAGAGGAATATGTCTGATGTTCTTATTTTACAAGAAAAAGCAACCCATTCCCACTACTACTAGATTGCGATCTATTTTTAAAGATCTTACGAAGAGCCCTACGAAAGGCAACTGAGGAGGCGTATTTGTGTGGAAAAATGTTCTCGGACTAGCCATGCTGACATTCACAATATTTCCCTAACATCGACCAACCGTCAGCCACTCAGCGTTCCGAATAATGACAGCGAGTTCTCATGTCAAATTGCTGCCCCATGAACCAAGACGATATCTTCATTCAGCATAGAATTTTTGTAAGATTAAAGCATTGTCTGCGCTGACAAGCCTTCTACGACATGTACGTTTTCTAGTCACTATCGAGTCGAGAATGTGAGCTTTTTGGTCTGTCTGTGAGTGCATTTTAAAGTACCAGGTAGGGGCCGAGAGTTGTGCATATAAGAATGTCGCAGAGAAGGTGGATAGAACCTTAAGTGATACTAAGTTTTATTGAGTACTGTGAATACCAGAAGTGAGAGAAATGTCGACAGAAGGTGAGAAGTGGAAGTGCGATAAATGAACTATATTAATTAATTCAGAACAAAGGTTATATGAGAAGTTATTAAAGAAGCAATGTTCAGAATTTTGTGGCACAAGTGTTTAATACTGACAAACGCGTGCGGATGATACGAAGTGGTAGTTGCCTAATCAGTGTTTGATTTAAGATTCAATAATTATAGCAGGGGATACTCCAGACTGACACTAACCACAGTAAAAATAGTGCGGACTGAAGTACTTTTATTCAGTATTGTTTTACCCCCTCCCCTCCACCCTCATGATCGTTTTCGTAATTGAGTGGATAGTCAATATATTTAAACTAGTAATTTTATACAAGAGCAGGTTTATAAAGATAGGTGAAATACGTGAGTACTTATGGTGTAGTGATGATATAAATGTTAGACTTTAGTCGTCCAAGTAAGTGGGTGATTAGGCATGTCAATGATGAACTTATGTCAACCCTTGGCTGGATTACGTATAACAATACGAGAGTTATACTTTGTATACCTTACTGTGTACTCTTCTTTAATAGTTAGTTGTTAGAGGAACTACAAGTATTTTACATATGTGACGAACTGTTTTGACTGGCAACACCCTGTTTACTTCTATTTGAAGCATTGTTATGCACTTGATCGTTCTTTTACTAATGCGGGCATGTTAGAATTAGATTACCTTAGACCTGGGTCACGGCCTTAAATGCGGCACCGCCATTGAAATGGTAAATTTTGGTGGCATGTTAGCTTACATTTCTCTTGTTGGAATGAATAGATCCATGAATTGACTCATATGCATTTATTTTACACCACTGACAACCTTTTAATATATTAACTGGGTTGCATACCATTCTTCCAGTTCCTCCTCACTTGTGTTTCGTATAGTTGGGAATGATGTTGTTTCAGTAACTTGTTTCGCTTCTTTACTTTATAGTGATGACGATATAGTGTTATGCAAACGTAAATCCTTTCCACCTTTCCCACCATTCACTGTTTATAAACAATGGAATCATACCTTGCATATGTGTATTTGGCAATGCGTATTTTCCTTCCTGTTAGTTAAACTATACACACAAAGAAGAGTTTTAGGGTATTATTATTCGTTTTTAACACACGTTTAGTATTATTTTATGCCTTTATTATTATCTCTAAGAGTAATGGCATGTCATATAGACTTATATATACCCCCACTTTTATTCGAATGTCTGATATTTATCGATAACAGAAATACCTATGTATATTTAACATCTTTGTACTTGTTTGTACCATAAAATTGTTAATGTCAAGGTAAATTGCATCTTAGTGAAAATGAACGAAATGTAACTACTTTTAATGAATTCATCCTATATATAATATGTTTGTAATATATTTATTTTGTACACTAGCTCACAGACTACTGATGTCTCACAATTTTTGTTTTACGCATGGTGTTGTTACGAGGTGCATTCAAGTTCTAAGGCCTCCGATTTTTTTTCTAATTTACTACTCACCCGAAATCGATGAAACTGGCGTTACTTCTCGACGTAATCGCCCTGCAGACGTACACATTTTTCACAACGCTGACGCCATGATTCCATGGCAGTGGCGAAGGCTTCTTTAGGAATCTGTTTTGACCACTGCAAAATCGCTGAGGCAATAGCAGCACGGCTAGTGAATGTGCGGCCACGGAGAGTGTCTTTCATTGTTGGAAAAAGCCAAAAGTCACTAGGAGCCAGGTCAGGTGAGTAGGGAGCATGAGGAATCACTTCAAAGTTGTTATTACGAAGAAACTGTTGCGTAACGTTAGCTCGTTGTGCGGGTGCGTTGTCTTGGTGAAACAGCACCCGCGCAGCCCTTCACGGACGTTTTTGTTGCAGTGCAGGAAGGAATTTGTTCTTCAAAACATTTTCGTAGGATGCACCTGTTACCGTAGTGCCCTTTGGAACGCAATGGGTAAGGATTACGCCCTCGCTGTCCCAGAACATGGACACCATCATTTTTTCAGCACTGGCGGTTACCCGAAATTTTTTTGGTGGCGGTGAATCTGTGTTCTTCCATTGAACTGACTGGCGCTTTGTTTCTGGATTGAAAAATGGCATCCGCGTCTCATCCATTCTCACAACCGACGAAAAGAAACTCCCATTCATTATTTCATTGCGCTTCAACATTGCTTGGCAACATGCCACACGGGCAGCCATGTGGTCGTCCGTCAGCATTCGTGGCACTCACCTGGATGACACTTTTCGCATTTTCAGGTTGTCATGCAGGATTGTGTGCACAGAACCCACAGAAATGCCAACTCTGGAGGCGATCTGTTCAACAGTCATTCGACGATTCCCCAAAACAATTCTCTCCACTTTCTCAATCATGTCGTCAAACCGGCTTGTGCTAGCCCGAGGTTGTTTTGGTTTGTTGTCACACGATGTTCTGCCTACATTAAACTGTCGCACCCATGAACGCACTTTCGACACATCCACAACTCCATCACCACATGTCTCCTTCAACTGTCGATGACTTTCAATTGGTTTCACACCACGCAAATTCAGAAAACGAATGATTCGATGAATTTCAATTGGTTTCACACCACACAAATTCAGAAAACGAATGATTGCACGCTGTTCAAGTAAGGAAAACGTTGCCATTTTAAGTATTTAAAACAGTTCTCATTCTCGCCACTGGCAGTAAAATTCCATCTGCCGTACGGTGCTGCCATCTCTGGGACGTATTGACAATGAACGCGGCCTCATTTTAAAACAATGCGCATGTTTCTATCTCTTTCCAGTCCGGAGAAAAAAAATCGGAGGTCTTAGAACTTGAATGCACCTCGCATATAGGGCCTGAAGATGGCGTTGATGCAACGTCGAAACTAGTAGCTAAATAAATATAAAATCTGAAGTATAGCTGGAGGAGTTTCATTTTTAATAAAAATTATACCAGCTGTGTCCCACCTTCATTCATTTTAAACATGGATGTACGAAGATGAAGTAGTGTTAGGTTCAAATGGTTAACTAATAAACACGATTACAAGTGTTAATTACTAAATACACTATACGATCACAAGTACCCACACACTCCTACGTAATGAAGAATTGACCGGTAGATGTTACAGGAGGTGGACCCACCAGTGTAAAAACAGGCAGGAGGTATTGTGTTGTCAGTAGAGAAGGAGTAACAGCACAAAGGATCGGTCGGATGAGCTCAGTGACTTCGAAAGTCGACTGGTCATTAGGTGTCACATGAGTAATAAATCCATCAGGGAAATTTCAGCTCTTCCAAAGCTACCCAGCTCGACTATTGGTGACGTGACGGTGAACTGGAAACGGGAAGGAACAACCACAGATAAACCAACAGTAGGCAGACCTCACGTACTGACGGATAGAGACCGTCGAAATTTTCTGAGGGTGGTCATAAATGTCACGTGACATCATCGGGAGGAACCAGTCGTGAGTTCCAAAGTGCTACCAGTTGTCCGTCTAGCACCATGATTGTGCGTAGGGACTGAAAAGTTTGGGATACAGTGGTCGAGCAGCTGCCTACGAGCCGCACATTCCTTTAGTCAGTGCTAAGCGACGCTTGAGGTTGTGTAAATGGCGACACTACAGGACAGTGTATTACTGGAAACAAGTGATTTTGAATGATGAATCACGCTACGCTCCTCGGCAGTCCAATGGGAGGATTTGGACTTGACGAATGCCTGGAGAACGGTAGCTGTCAGCAACTGTGAACTACGGAAGAGATGGCGCTGCAGTATGGGAGTGCTTCTCGTGTTTAGGGTCTGGCCCCCCTTAATCCACTTTACAGCAATTTACAGCACTGTGTACAGCACACAATACAGTAATAGTTCTGAGATGATATCTGTTTGTATCATCCGCCGGCCGAAGTGGCCGTGCGGTTAAAGGCGCTGCAGTCTGGAACCGCAAGACCGCTACGGTCGCAGGTTCGAATCCTGCCTCGGGCATGGATGTTTGTGATGTCCTTAGGTTAGTTAGGTTTAACTATTTCTAAGTTCTAGGGGACTAATGACCTCAGCAGTTGAGTCCCATAGTGCTCAGCGCCATTTTTTTTTTTTTTGTATCATCATGACAGTCCACCCCGTCATAAGGCAGTATCTTTGGTCATGTATTTGATTATTTACATAGTTAGGTTGGCAGACTGTAAGTTATTCTTTTACGTAGCCTGGTGTGTTCTCTTTCAAATTCTGAAGGTGACAGGGGTCAAATACAGGGAGCGAGAGGCTATTTACAATTTGTACAGGTACCGGATGGTAGCTATAAGAGTCGAGGGGCATGAAGGGAAGCAGTGGTTGGGAGCGGAATGAGACAGGGTTGTAGTCTGTCCCCGATGTTATTCAGTCTGTATATTGAGCAAGTAGTAAAAGAAACAAAAAAAATTGTAGTAGGAATTAAAGTCCATGCAGAAAAAATAAAAACTTTGCGGTTTGTTGATGACATCGCAATTCTGTCCAAGACAACAAAGGACCTGGAAGAGCAGTTGAACGGAATGGACAGTGTCTTGAAAGGAGGATATAAGATGAACGTCAATAAATGCAACACGAGTATAATGGAATGTAGTCGAATTAAGTCGGGTGATGCAAATGGCTCTGAGCACTATGGGGCTTAACTTCTGAGGTCATCAGTCCCCTAGAACTTATAACTACTTAAATATAACTAACCTAAGGAAATCACACACATCCATGCCCGAGGCAGGATTCGAACCTGCGACCGTTGCGGTCCCGCGGTTCCAGACTGTAGCGCCTAGAACCGCTTGGCCACCACGGCCGGCTTAGATTAGGAAATGAGACACTTAAAGTAGTAGATGAGTTTTGCTATTTGGGGAACAAAATAACTGATGATGGTGGAAGTAGAGAGGATATAAAATGTAGACTGGCAATGGCATGCAAAGCGTTTCTGAAGAAGAGAAAATTGTTAACATCGAGCATAGATGTAACTATCAGGAAGTCTTTTCTGTAAGTATTTGTATGGAGTGTCGCCATGTATGGATGTGAAACATGGACGATAAATAGTTTAGAAAAGAAGAGAATAGAAGCTTTCGAAATATGGTGCTACAGAAGAATGCTCAAGATTAGATGGGTAGATCACGTAACTAATGAGGAGGTACTGAATAGAATTGGGGAGAAGAGGAATTTGTGGCACAACTTCACCAGAAGAAGGGATCGGTTGGTAGGACATGCTCTGAGGCATCAAGGGATCACCAGTTCAGTATTGGAGGGCAGCGTGGAGGGACACCAAGAGATGAATACACTAAACAGATTCAGAAGGGCGTAGGATGCAGTAGTTACACGGAGATGAAGAAGCTTGGCGGGATACAGTTGCATGGAGGGTTGCATCAAACCAGTTTCTGGACTGAAGACGACAACAACAACAACAGGCTGGTACATTATTATGTGAGGTTAAATTGTGACTTTCTTACAGAAAATATCGGGTCGCCACCTGAGTCGACCTAACACGTAATTACCATGAACATTTGCGTGGATAGGACAAACAATTAGTACACAGGTCTCAATTCAGGAAAAATTAATGAAATTTTGATTTCTTTTGTAATTCTTGATTGATTTTGTAAGACAATCAGTTTGTCAAATGCTTTTAAATATGTTAAAAAACATACAGGTCTATGCTAAGCTGGCCTGGAAGAGCCTCGATAGGGAACTGGATCAATATCCGGTGAGTTACTGAACATCAGGAATGGCTTCTAGTGTACATATATTTCATGATTAAATCTACAAAAGGGAAGCACATGAACACACCCATATTTAACAGAAAAACCTTAACCTTCCATAGAATGTTGGCACTTAATATCGTTGTTAAAAAGGTACCAAGGCATACATGAAGAACACAATTATTTGAAATTGGGAGTCCCGTGAGAAAGATATATTATAAAAGCACACCAAGCACACATTCAGATTAACCATTCATCACAGAGAAAGAAGTCGTTCAATAATATAAAAAGGGAAACAAGATCCAAATTGGGTTAGAGAGACTAACCTCGATGGTCGAATACCTTAACAGGAAATTATTCCCAAATTTATATTAAAAAAATACATAAGATTGCAATTAAGAACAATGAATAGGAACTAAGTCTTGTGAGTAATTCTTCCATAAGGTAGGAGTCACCAAAAATCAATAATAGCCACGTGGCTACCCACTACAAAGAAAAATCGATAAAATATAAAAAAAAATCACGATAAGAAAGATCACGAAATCAAATAGTAAAACTCCAGTATTTACGTATGGAAGGAAGCTGGTTCAAATGCCAGCAAAGAATACTAAAACAGTGTCTCCAGAATAAAACACGTAGTAACGGCTACCAACCGTGCACAAAGAAAACTCACTCGAACCTGCACAAAGCACAGTGACCTTTTTCTTAATATGACTACCGAATGTTAAAACTAAAGGCATTATTCAAATCAGTTATACGAATAATTCAGGAATCTAGACATACTCATAGGTCCACGTGACCTCGTTCCCCACAGTCACAAAGTCTTAGAGGACAAAGAAAACACACCTAAAAATTTCAAAAATCACGAAATTATCGTCAGTTCCTGCCTACGCAAGGAGTCATGAGTTATTCTATAATATCCGAAACCTACTAACAAATGGTTCAAATGGCTCTGAGCACTATGGGACTCAACTGCTGAGGTAATTAGTCCCCTAGAACTTAGAACTAGTTAAACCTAACTAACCTAAGGACATCACACACATTCATGCCCGAGGCAGGATTCGAACCTGCGACCGTAGCGGTCTCGCGGCTCCGGACTGCAGCGCCAGAACCGCGCGGCCACTTCGGCCGGCAAAAACCTACTAACAATTGAATTAAGTACACAGCTAAGCTGAGTCTTAAACATTCACTAAGTTATAATACTAAGGACTAAAACACATAGATAACATGCATATTCTGCCTGTGCCAACTTAATAAAAGCGACGGATAATCGGGGACCGGTGTTTCTCTGTCCAAGAAGAATTCCCCTTTGCTACACACAAAAGCTGGCTAAGCTGTACCTTCATTCAGAGAAACTTACCCCAGGTCCAAATACTTATAGGAAATAGGGAAGCAGACGACAAACAAGCTTCCAAACAGGAAACCAGAGGGAGGGAACAATAAAAACATATAGGGTGATTTTTTTATGAAATAAAACTCTTAATATGTGTCTAACAAAGGTGGAAGATGATTTAGATATGAAATCCAGTTCAGATACGGTAATTTAGTGCTGAAATATCACTATGGCTGCCAGATGTAGCACCTGGCTGATCACCTTTCTCTCAGTCTGAAATTACGTGAGCGATGCTGTTCAGAGATGTAACAGCGGGTGTCAACCTTGAAAGCAAATGAAGTGACTTGTATAGAGACGCTTCGCTGTGAGGCAAAAGTATGTGGACGATAACATTCTTGAAATGCAATGGCGTACCCTGAGTCCCGACCTAAACCCCATGAACAAATTTGGAATGATTAACAAGGCAATTTCGCCCCAGATTCCAGCGTCCAACATCACTGTATGGTGAAGCGAAACAGAAATACCAAAAACAACTAAGGACAACAAGGCAAGACTACTGGACCAATTTTGCAAAAAAACCAGCTACAGAACGACATCTAGGGACAACCATTCAAGATAGAAACAGAACGAGTTAAGGCACCGACAGTTCTGTCAACACTAAACCAAGCTCACTTCACAATGACCGGAGGATGGAGAAGCACAGCAGAATATCTTCTGAACAGGCTCCTCCCAGATGACGACCCCACACAAGACGAGCGACACCACGCTGACCTAGGAGAGAGCATGAGGCAACCATACTTCAGTGACAGTGTAACCACGCCATTCGCGCAAGAAAAAGTCGCGACGGCATTCAGCAGGCTTAAAAAACGTAAAGCACCCGGCCAGACAACATACTTTTAGAAACATTAAAACAAACAGTATCGCAAATCACACCTTTTCTTACTAACATGTTCAACGAGGCATTACTACACTCCTGGAAATGGAAAAAAGAACACATTGACACCGGTGTGTCAGACCCACCATACTTGCTCCGGACACTGCGAGAGGGCTGTACAAGCAATGATCACACGCACGGCACAGCGGACACACCAGGAACCGCGGTGTTGGCCGTCGAATAGCGCTAGCTGCGCAGCATTTGTGCACCGCCGCCATCAGTGTCCGCCAGTTTGCCGTGGCATACGGAGCTCCATCGCAGTCTTTAACACTGGTAGCATGCCGCGACAGCGTGGACGTGAACCGTATGTGCAGTTGACGGACTTTGAGCGAGGGCGTATAGTGGGCATGCGGGAGGCCGGGTGGACGTACCGCCGAATTGCTCAACACGTGGGGCGTGAGGTCTCCACAGTACATCGATGTTGTCGCCAGTGGTCGGCGGAAGGTGCACGTGCCCGTCGACCTGGGACCGGACCGCAGCGACGCACGGATACACGCCAAGACCGTAGGATCCTACGCAGTGCCGTAGGGGACCGCACCGCCACTTCCCAGCAAATTAGGGACACTGTTGCTCCTGGGGTATCGGCGAGGACCATTCGGAACCGTCTCCATGAAGCTGGGCTACGGTCCCGCACACCGTTAGGCCGTCTTCCGCTCACGCCCCAACATCGTGCAGCCCGCCTCCAGTGGTGTCGCGACAGGCGTGAATGGAGGGACGAATGGAGACGTGTCGTCTTCAGCGATGAGAGTCGCTTCTGCCTTGGTGCCAATGATGGTCGTATGCGTGTTTGGCGCCGTGCAGGTGAGCGCCACAATCAGGACTGCATACGACCGAGGCACACAGGGCCAACACCCGGCATCATGGTGTGGGGAGCGATCTCCTACACTGGCCGTACACCACTGGTGATCGTCGAGGGGACACTGAATAGTGCACGGTACATCCAAACCGTCATCGAACCCATCGCTCTACCATTCCTAGACCGGCAAGGGAACTTGCTGTTCCAACAGGACAATGCACGTCCGCATGTATCCCGTGCCACCCAACGTGCTCTAGAAGGTGTAAGTCAACTACCCTGGCCAGCAAGATCTCCGGATCTGTCCCCCATTGAGCATGTTTGGGACTGGATGAAGCGTCGTCTCACGCGGTCTGCACGTCCATCACGAACGCTGGTCCAACTGAGGCGCCAGGTGGAAATGGCATGGCAAGCCGTTCCACAGGACTACATCCAGCATCTCTACGATCGTCTCCATGGGAGAATAGCAGCCTGCATTGCTGCGAAAGGTGGATATACACTGTACTAGTGCCGACATTGTGCATGCTCTGTTGCCTGTGTCTATGTGCCTGTGGTTCTGTCAGTGTGATCATGTGATGTATCTGACCCCAGGAATGTGTCAATAAAGTTTCCCCTTCCTGGGACAATGAATTCACGGTGTTCTTATTTCAATTTCCAGGAGTGTAAAAGGCAGAATTCCAAACCTCTGGAAAAATTTCTAATGTAGTAATAATCAGGAAATCACAAGACAAAGAGCCAACAGACCACAAAACATACCGACCGATCTGTCTCTTAAACACTCTCGACAAGGTACAGGAAAGTCTCCTGTGTCACCGTTTACAATCGCACAGGCGCCTCCTCGGCCAAACGCCCCATCAATTCGGCTTCAGAGAAGGTAAATCAATAGAATCCCAGGAATTCCAAAACGCTCTACAGTTGTTCCTGAAACTAACCATTCACACTACTGGCCATTAAAATTGCTACACCAAGGAGAAATGCAGATGATAAATGGGTTCATTGGACAAATATATTATACTAGAACTGACATGTGATTACATTTTCACGCAATTTGGGTGCATAGATCCTGAGAAATCAGTACCCGGAATAACAACCTCTTGCCGTAATAACGGCCTTGATACGCCTGGGCATTGAATCAAACAGAGCTTGGATGGCGTGTACAGGTACAGCTACGCATGCAGCTTCAACACGATAGCACAGTTCATCAAGAGCAGTGACTGGCGTATTGTCGCGAGCAAGTTGCTCGGCCACCATTGGCCAGACGTTTTCAATTGGTGAGAGATCTGGAGAATGTGCTGGCCAGGACAGCAATCGAACATTTTCTGTATCCAGAAAGGCCCGTACAGGATCTGCAACATGCGGTCGTGCATTTCCTGCTGAAATGTAGGGTTTCGCAGGGATCCAATGAAGGGTAGAGCCGCGGATCGTAACACATCTGAAATGTAACGTCCACTGTTCAAAGTGCCGCAACGCGAACAAGTGGTGACCGAGACGTGTAACCAATGGCACCCCATGCCATCACGCCGGATGGTACGCCAGTATGGCGATGACGAATACACGTTTCCAATATGCGTTCACGGCGATGTCGCCAAACACGGATGCGAACATCATGATGCTGTAAGGAGAACCTGGATTCACCCGAAAAAATGACGTTTTGCCATTCGTGCACCCAGGTTCGTCGTTGAGTACACCATCGCAGGCGCTCGTGTCTGTGATACAGCGTCAAGGGTAACCGCAGCCATGGTCTCCGAGCTGATAGTCCATGCTGCTGCAAACGTCGTCGAACTGTTCGTCGAAGTGGTTGTTGTCTTGCAAACGTCCGCATCTGTTGACTCAGGGATCGAGACGTGCCTGCACGATCCGTTACAGCCATGCGGATAAAATGCCTGTCATCTCGAGTGCTAGTGATACGAGGCCGTTGGGATCCAGCACGGCGTTCCGTATTACCCTCCTGAACCCACCGATTCCACAGCCTGCTAACAGTCATTGGATCTCAACCAGCGCGAGCAGCAATGTCACGATACGATAAACCGCAATCGCGATAAGCTACAATCGGCCCTTTATCAAAGTCGGAAACGTGATGGTACGCATTTCTCCTCCTTACACGAGGCATCACAATAACGTTTCACCAGGCAACGCCGGTCAACTGCTGTTTGTGTACTAGAAATCGGTTGGAAACTTTCCTCATGTCAGCACGTTGTAGGTGTCGCCACCGGCGCCAACCTTGTGCGAATGCTCTGAAAAGCTAATCATTTGCATCTTCTTCCTGTGTGTTAAATTTCGCGTCTGTAGCACGTCATCTTCGAGGTGTAGCAATGTTAATGGCCAGTAGTGCATGTTTTCATGTGGTAATATTTTTCTGTTTTGCTATTGGCGGACGGTGATTGCAAATATTCTAATCGCAAAAAGGTATTTTTTATTTGGTATATTTACAATTTAACTAATTTCGGATTTATTTTTCTTTTACTTGATTCTTCTCAAATTTCATGATTCTAGGTCAATGAGCAATAACCCATAGGTTTTGGTGAGTGAGTTTGCGAGTGTCAAAATATGTGACAATAATTGCCGCATCTTTTAGTTGCGTTGACTTAGAACCTCAAATTTTTTACACCGCCAAGAGACTGTGGACTTTAGTGTGACATAACTGTAAACTTAATATGTGTACTCGTTCCTCAGGAAATGGGCTCTTAGCACTCCGAGTGACAGACAGACACAGAACAAAGCGATGCTATAAGTGTTCCGTATTTACCCACTCAGAGGTACAGAACCTTTCGAAAGCTACTATTCTCTTCTTGTCCAAATTATTTATCGTCCATGTTTCACTTCCATTCATGGCTACACTCCATACAAAGACTTTCAGAAACGACTTCTTGACACATAAATCTATATTCGATGTTAACAAATTTCTCTTGTTCAAAAACGCTTTTCATACCATTTTATATCCTCTCTACTTCAACCATCATCAGTTATTTTGCTCCCCAAATAGCAAAACTCATTTACTACTTTAGGTGTCTCATTTCCTAATCTAATTCCCTTAGCATCACCTGATTTAATTCGACTACATTTCATTATCCTCGTTTTGCTTTTGTTGATGTTCATCTTATATCCGCCTTTCAAGACACTGTCCATTCCGTTCAACTGCTCTTCCAGGTCCTTTACTGTCTCAGACAGAATTACAATGGCATCGGCGAACCTCAAAGGTTTTATTTCTTCTCCGTGGATTTTAATTCCTACTCCGAATTTTTCTTTTGTTTCCTTTACTGCTTGCTCAGTATACAGATCGAATAACATCGGGGATAGACTACAACCCTGTCTCACTCCCTTCCCAACCACTGCTTCCCTTTCATACCCCTCGACTCTTATAACTGCCATCTGGTTTCTGTACAAATTGTAAATAGCCTTTCGCTCCCTGTATTTTATCCCTGCTACCTTCAGAATTTCAAAGAGAGTATTCCAGTCAACATTGTCAAAAGCTTTCTCTAAGTCTACTAATGCTAGAAACGTAGGTTTGCCTTTCCTTAATCTACCTTCTAAGATGAGTCGTAGGGTCAGTATTACCTCACGTGTTCCAACATTTCTATGGAATCCAAACTGATCTTCCCCGAGGACGGCTTCTACCAGTTTTTCCATTCGTCTGTAAAGAATTCGCGTTAGTAGACTTAGTAAAATACTTAAATTGTTTGCTCGCTGATACCCGGCAGTTTTCCGTAACTTTTCAGGTCTCGGCACTTGGTAATATTGCTACAACGTAGCGCCAAATGCCGACTGTAATTATCGTGGAAACTGTTGTCGACTTCTCCAGGTCGTTACAAAACCTGAGATTCTCACAGCTTGCGTTGGTTGTCACTTAAAACCTCTGCTCCCATAGAGAATTTGCGACTGACTAAAATGGCAGTAAATTATATGGCAAACCTGTATATTTTACAGCACTGTGGAAGGACTATTTTGAAACATTACCAGTCACTGGCATCTTCTAGTGGCCAAATTCACCTTGCACTTGTGTCCATACGCATTAAACTGTTCAAGTTCATAAAAGCCTCGGTTTTAACAAAAATAGCCAAATTGGCGGTAATCAGTAAACTTTTCAGCGCTCTTTGAGGAGACAGTGTTGGTAGCCTCTTGTTTCATCTGGTGGTAAGTTGCTGAACAGTTACACGTCTATTCGCTCGAACACATCTCCCCTGTCGTTGTTCCCCTGTCTTCTGCCGCATCTGGTGCACCATTTTTGCTTCGGTGCCTTTTTATAGCGCCATTTTGCTATGCTCAGTCCAGTTTTACAACGGCCGTACGCAGACAGTTTACAAACCCAGCCGTTTCGAAAATGCTTCCACCCCTGACCAAAAAGCAAATCATCCTGCCCTTTTGGAAGTCAGATAAATCCTTCCGTTTCCACATTTCGACAACGAATGCATTGTCTTCGGAGTCTCCCCTTCCCCCAGTTCATATAGATATCTACAAACATATTCCGCAAGCTCCCATACGGCGACTGGCGGAGGATAACCTGTATTACTACTAGCAAATTATCTTGTTGCCAGTGCCACTGCAGTCGGGATACATGATCGTCATGAAGAGGTATATGTGATCTGCAACCAATGTACGATATTCCTTGGCCAACATGAGGCCTTGCACGAGCTCCACTGAACCCATCAACGCCCGTGTAAATGTTCCTCAGTGCATAATGCAGCCACCACCAGTTATTCTCTGTCCCACAGTGCAGGTATCAAGGAGTTGTCCTCCTGGAAGACGATGGATTCGCACCCTCTCATTGGCATGATGAAAAAAGCATCGGGATTCGTCATACCATGCAACACTCTGTCATTAGGCCAACTTCCAGTACTGATGGTGATGTGCCCATTTCAGTCTTTGTTTCCGATGCTATGGTGTTAACATTGGCACATGCATGGGTCATCTGCTGTGGAGGCCCATCGTTATTGGTGTTCGGTGGTCTGTGTGTTCAGACACGCTTGTACTCTGCCCAGCATTAAAGTCTGATGTTAGTTTTCCCACAGCCCACTACGTCCGATATCTATAATGAGGGGTGGCCGCACAACCTCGCGACATCTGGACGTGGTTTCACCTTGGTTTCGCCACATACTGAAGACACTCACCACAGCACTCGTAGAACACCTGACAAGCTGTGCGGTTTCCGAAATGCTCGTGCCGTGCCTCCAGGCCATCACAATCTGCCCTAGTTCAAACTCAGATAGATCGCGCACCTTCTCCTTTCTACACACGGACTTTACGCTCACTGATACTGCAGGCACGGTGCGTGTGTCTGCCTAGCAGTCACTCCTCGCCAGGGGACGCTGCTATCGCCTGGACATATTTATATCGATAGTAGGTTGGTGGTCATAATATTCTGTCTGATCAGTGTATATACGGTGTACTTTACAGAAGAACCACATTTGCCTAAAATTCTCCCAGGTGAACTGAATTCGACCATTCACCTTCCCTTCCACAATCCCCATAGTCCCACCACCTGAGATTATTTATACAACCTCCGCTGCTACTGCTGCCATCTGCTATCTGTGATTGGTTATTGAACTTTGAGGTCGAACGTAGGTAGTGGCCACATTATGTGTCTGGGACGTGTATAAACTGGAAAACTCAGCTGGAAGCCTGCTTGAAGTGATGCTACTCCACGTTAATGCACGCCCTCATTCAGATAGAATGACTAAAAACAATATACAGGAGTTTGTTCCGGTATTCATTCGGTATCCATTGTTGTTGTTGTGGTCTTCAGCCCTGAGACTGGTTTGATGCAGCTCTCCATGCTACTCTATCCTGTGCAAGCTTCTTCATCTCCCAGTATCTACTGCAGCCTACATCCTTCTGAATCTGCTTACTCTATTCATCTCTTGGTCTCCCTCTACGATTTTTACCCTCCGCGCTGCCCTCCAATACTCAATAGGTGATCCCTGATGTCTCAGAACATGTCCTACCAACCGATCCCTTCTTCTAGTCAAGTTGTGCCACAAGCTCCTCTTCTCCCCAATTCTATTCAATACCTCATCATTGGTTAAGTGATCTACCCATCTCATCTTCAGCATTCTTCTGTAGTACCACATTTCGAAAGTTTCTATTCTCTTCTTGTCTAAGCTATTTATCGTCCACGTTTCACTTCTGTACATGGCTACACTCCATACAAATACTTTCAGAAACGACTTCCTGACATTTAAATCCACACTCGATGTGAACAAATTTTTCTTCTTCAGAAACGCTTTCCTTGCCATTGCCAGTCTACATTTTTTATCCTCTCTACTTCAACCCAAATAGCAAAACTCCTTTACTACCTTAAGTGTCTCATTCCCCAATCTTATTCCGTCAGCATCATCCGACTTAATTCGACTACATTCCATTATCCTCGTTTTGCCTTTGTTGATGATCATCTCATACCCTCCTTTCAAGACATTGTCCATTCCGTTCAACTGCTCTTCCAAGTCCTTTGCTGCCTCTGACAGAATTACAATGTCATCGGCGAACCTCAAAGTTTTTATTTCTTCTCCATGGATTTTAATACCTTCACCGAACTTTTCTTTTGTTTCCTTCACTGCTTGCTCAATATACAAATTGAATAACATCGGGGAGAGGCTACAACCCTGTCTCACTCCCTTCCCAACCACTGCTTCCCTTTCATGTCCTTCGACTCTTATAACTGCCATCTGGTTTCTGTACAAATTGTAAATAGCATTTCGCTCTCTGTATTTTACCCCTGCCACCTTCAGAATTTGAAAGAGAGCATTCCAGTCAACATTGTCAAAAGCTTTCTCTAAGTCTACAAATGCTATAAACGTACGTTTGCCTTTCCTTAATCTATCTTCTAAGATAAGTCGTAGGGTCAGTATTGCCTCACGTGTTCCAACGTTTCTACGGAATCCAAACTGATCTTCCCCGAGGTCAGCTTCTACCAGTTTCTCCATTCGTCTGTAAAGAATTCGCGTTTGTATTTTGCAGCTGTGACTTATTAAACATATAGTTCGGTAATTTTCACATCTGTCAACTCCTGCTTTTATAGGGGTTGGAATTATTATATTCTTCTTGAAGTCTGAGGGTATTTTGCCTGTCTCCTATATCTTGGTCACCAGATGGTAGAGTTCTGTCCGGACTGGCTCTCCCAAGGCTGTCAGTAGTTCTAATGGAATGTTGTCTACTCCGGGGCCCTTGATTCGACTCAGGTCTTTCAGTGCTCTGTCAAACTCTTCACGCAATATCATATCTCCCATTTCATCTTCATCTACATCCTCTTCCATTTCCATAATATTGTCCTCAAGTACATCGCCCTTGTATAGACCCTCTATATACTCCTTCCACCTTTCTGGTTTCCCTTCTTTGCTCAGAACTGGATTTCCATCTGAGCTCTTGATATTCATGCAAGTGGTTCTCTTTTCTCCAAAGGTCTCTTTAATTTGACTGTAGGCAATATCTATCTTTCCCCTAGTGAGATAAGCCTCTACATCCTAGCCATCCCTGCTTAGCCATTTTGCACTTCCTGTCGATCTCATTTTTGAGACGTTTGTATTCCTTTTTGCCTGCTTCATTTACTGCATTTTTATATTTTCTCCTTTCATCAATTATATTCAATATATCTTCTGTTACCCAAGGGTTTCTACTAGCCCTCGTCTTTTTACCTATTTGATCCTCTGCTGCATTCACTATTTCATCCCTCAAAGGTACCCATTCTTCTTCTACTGTATTTCTTTCCCCCATTCCTGTCAATTGTTCCCTTATGCTCTCCCTGAAACTCCGTACAACCTCTGGTTTAGTCAGTTTATCCAGGTCCCATCTCCTTAAATTCCTACCTTTTTGCAGTTTCTTCAGTTTTAATCTACAGTTCATAACCAATAGATTGTGGTCAGAGTCCACATCTGCCCCTGGAAATGTCTTACAATTTAAAACATGGTTCCAAAATCTCTGTCTTACCATTACATAATCTATTTTATACATTTTAGTATCTCCTGGGTTCTTCCATGTATACAACTTTATTCACCTGATATTAAGCCCTCAGACTTTGAGCTTTTGCGCTCTCTATCAAACTACCTTCAAAGAACTTACTTTCCGGATGAAAATGTACCCCGAATATGTCTCCACGAGTTCTTCGCCTCAGAACCTCGTGATTTCTGCAGTTACCCTAGCGTTAGCAGACTGTTATCAATACTGAAGGAGAATATGATATTAATGACTAAAGTATCTCTATGTGTATCCGTTGTGTTTATTAAAGTTGCTAAAGAACGCTACGAACTTAAGCACCAACCCAATACACCGCTTGTATTGCCATTGTAATGAGAAACGAGCTTAAAATGATTAACATCTGACCATACATTTCCGACATTTACGACAGTGTTATGCGCTCCCGTGCTGAAACAACAGTTTACAATTTTCTCAAGACGTACCAGTAACGAACGGCGCTGCATTCCCTGCTGTCTACGTACGGCGACACGATGACGGGAAGTGGCGTGCCCGCGCAGCGAGTGCTAGTGTGACGCGCGGCCGGCGGCTGGGGAGGGCCGTGCGGCGGTATGTAGGGCAGCGGCGCTGTCGCCACGTGTCTGCGTGTGGCAGGCTGTTCACCTGCCGCCGGGGGCCGACCCAGTGTTGCGCATCTCTTCGTCCTAAGTGTACTCCCCTGCTGCCATGTTTTCTGTTGCTCGCGAAATTTCGATTTCCTGGAATGGCGTCGTAAAGAAGGTTATATAGCTTAGCGGAGAAGGCAAGGGGGTGGGGCACAGGGGGAAGGGCAGGGTGACGTGGGATGGGGGTCTGGCGCGCGGGTCGAAAGAGGCGGAGAAGCGGGGCAAGGAAGAGCACCACTGCGGGACGGCTGAGGAAAGGGCAGGAGGCGAGAGGCGGGGGCCGCGTGCGCGCTAGAGTAAATTTCGGGAATCGAATGCGCCAGTGCTAATATGTGCTGTGCCACGCTGCCTCTGCTAATGGTGACAGCGGGAAGCGACTGCATCTCGTGTGCTTCTCTGCCGTGACCGAACACACGACGTCCCACTGATGCAGGGTTACTAATGAGTTCTCCAGAAATTCTCGATTCCTCCTAAACAACGTCTTACTGCGCTGCTGCGATGTCCGTACTGCGGTTGCTGCCTTCATCGTTAGCTTTTATGGTTTCATCACCGTGGTTACGAAATGTAGGCGACTAACTGAGATAGACAAAAACCATAGAGAGGAATAGGCCTCTGTTTCTTTAATGGAACACGCTGATAACCGCTTTAAAACAACGAAAAATGACAACGAGTTTATCAGAGACAGAGCACAAGCTCGAGCTGTTGAGGGAACCAGCTCAACATTTATCTTAAGCGTTTTACAGCAATGACACAATATCTGCATCCAGATGATCATGTGGTGATTTGAACTGCCGTCCTCCAGAATAGGAGTCCAGCGCCACATCACTTGGTCACCTTAAAACCACTGGGATTACAGGGGAGCCGGCCGAGCGGTTCTAGGCGCTACAGTCTGGAACCACGTGACCGCTACGGTCGCAGGTTCAAGTCCTGCCTCGGGCATGGATGTGTGTGATGTCCTTAGGTTAGTTAGGTTTAAGTAGTTCTAAGTTCTAGGGGACTGATGACCTTAGAAGTTAAGGCCCATAGTGCTCAGAGCCATTTGAACCATTTGATTACAGGGGAGAGCTTAGTGATGTATGGCAGTAAGGCTCATTCCAAATACGAGCCCTGTGCCTTCCAAGTAACCAGAGAGAATGAAGTTAAATATCCCACCTTCAAGGAGATCATTAGACATAGAGCATAAATCACATTAGCCGTCCGGTGTGGCCAAGCGGTTCTAGCCACTTCAGTCTGGAACCGCGGGACTGCTACGGTCGCAGGTTCGAATTCTGCCTCAGGCATGGATGTGTGTGATGTTCTTAGGCTAGTTAGGTTTAAGTAGTGTTAAATTCTAAGGGACTGATGACCTTAGATGTTAAGTCCCACAGTGCTCAGAGCCATTTGAACCATAAATCACATTCAACAAGGGGTGGGAGGAGAAAGTAACTGGAGCCTTGTCGAAGGAACCAACCCTCAGTTCAGCTCAAATCCTCTCTGGTGGGACATCACCCTATTGTAGCAATGAATGTGTGAGTAGAGAGGTTTGCATGTTCAATCAAGCTGAGGGCTATGCTAGCGATAGCCCAGCTACTGACAGAGTCTCTTATGCCGGACTGGACTCAGCAGATGAACCTTACAAAGCCTGTCCGACAAAGCCCCACCTCTTCCCACATCGAGATCCAAAGTCCTTCTCTAGCTACCTGGGTATCCAACCAGCGGTGTGATGCAATCCACACTGAGGGGTGTGTGTCTCATGGAAAGAAGTGTCACTAACAGAACCCCAGTGATACTCGGTGTCCTCCCACCTTAGCCTCATGCTTGTGTGGAGCTCGGCTATCTTGACTCGATGTATTCCCAATTCATGGGAACAATAACGAGAACAGAAAATAATTGATCATACCTCACTTACCAGAGCACCAGAGTTGGAATCGCTGGAAACAGTTTCTGCCACTGGACCAGGTGACTCACCTGTCCAAGAAGTGGAAAACATTACAGAGAAGTTGGACCAGATCGAGATAAAATCCATATGCGCGTGACAGAGGAGGAAATTTCTCAGAGAACGAAAAGAAAAGGAAGGCACAAAATGGCTTCCTGAACACAAATGGAGAAAGAGAAACATCTTTTACCTAAGATCTTCGAAAACAGAAAGTCTCAGAATTAATGGTGTACATAGACTAATTATACCACCAGGACAGGTAACAAGCGAATGAGGGAAGAGCCCAGCACTCCCATACCTCAGTACAACAGGATGCAGAAAAATCCAAGGAAACACAGACCTATAGACCAGCAGTCTTGATTTCTAGGATGTCGGATATCCAACAGGGATATCCATGGGTCATCGTTACCTCGCAGCAGGAGAAGTTAGTTCAGATGACTCTGTTTGAGAAGACTGGTGGTGGGGGGGCGGAGGGAGGACCTCAAATTCAGGATCGTCTTCTGAACATAGGTCCTCTTGTCTTTGTCTGCAAGGGAACAGGAACAGCAGACTGACTAAAGCAGATAGTGTTGAAGATATATCTATGGAGGAGGTAAGACTGCTGATCAATACAGCAGCGAAACTCTTCAAGGCTGTGAAGACAAGTTTTCGCCCTGAAATTTCCTAATAATTTGACTCCAAAGACTTTGTTCGAGGTAGTTCAGTTACAGAACCAGAAGGTCTTGACAGACGAACCAACTGGAAGGTGGTACCTGACAGCCAAACCCTTGTGGTGAATGTCGGTGAGGTATCCCTGATGGCATGGCGAGAAGAGGACTTGAAACTGTATTTAGGGTTCTCTCGAAAGCAACTGTGGCGGCATATTAGAGACAAGTTGATTTATACTAGGAATCTAAAAGTCCCCAGAACATGCATTTATAACAACGACGGGATTTCACTCATGCTGAAGTTAGACTTCTGTCCCAAGGAGTTAATGACCATTTGGATAAAACAGCGTGAGGAAGGAAGCACTTAGGAATTTGTACTGGCCTCAGCTTATCTTCCCTATGAAGTCAGTGCTCCTTCTTCTCAGATAGTGAGACGACTGGTAGCAACTGTCTGCAGCTGAATGAACAACTGTTGGTTGGTTGTGATCCCAGTGCCCATAGCCTGGTATTAGAAAGTTGCGACACCAACAGCAGAGGTGAGTACCTATTGAAATATCTATTAATGAGTGATTTAGAGACCTTGGGCAGGTAGGATCTATTATCAGGAATAGAAGAGAATAAATAATTGCCGCCCGGGGTGGCCGAGCAGTTCTAGGCGCTACATTCTGGAGCCGCGAGACCGCTACGGTCGCAGATTCGAATCCTGCTTTGGGCATGGATGAGTGTGATGTCCTTAGGTTAGTTAGGTTTAAGTAGTTCTAAGTTCTAGGGGAATGATGACCTCCGAAGTTATGTCCCATAGTGCTCAGAGCCATTTGAACCATTTTGAATAAATAATTGATTAACGTTCGGGTCCAACTACCCATTGGTAGTTACCTCAAACAATGATATATAGTGATGGAGCGATCCTTGCGTAACAACATCTTCATTACGTTTAAGGTTGAAATGGGTCTTAAACAGACCTTGGGCTATAGGAATCCTAGGAAAACAAACTGAGATGCATGTAGGAAAGACAAACTCAGTTTATCTGGAGTTAAAACATCGATAAGAATCCAGTGGATCTTGAAGAAATGGCACATGAAATAACGCATTTCATAATGATCTCATCCTTAGAAAACTGTCCTGTCACAAAGAAACACACAAACACGACTGGACCTTGGTGGACCAATAATCGGGAATTGCAAAGGAAGCAGGTAAAAAGACTGTTCACCTTTCGAAGAACGAACGGGAAACAGCCAAAAAACTGAAACGTCCTTGCTAAATACAGTCTTGCTGCTACTGGGCGAAATTATTCTATGAGGAGGTGGAAGATACAACTGCTAGTGCCAGACTTCACAAAATCCTCTCAAGAATACCAACAAATCCAGAAGGCACTGTAAAGAAGGAAGATGGTGGGTTTACAAGAACAGCATGTGAGACGCTGGATGTGCTCGTCACCACTCACTTCTCTGAACGCACTTTAACAGAGAACTCAGGCCAAGATTCGGTTTCTGTGAGGTACTTCTTTACAGATAACCAATTAAGAATCCACTAGAGAATGTGCTGACTTCAAGAAAATCCAGTGGGTGGAGAAGATGTTTCAATCATGCAAGTCACTAGGGCCAAATGGAATCCTCCATGAACTACTGCAAAAGACACGAAGACGACTCATCAGACTACTATGCAGACTGTTCAGAGCCAGTATAGCAGCAGGAGCCATTCCTAATGCTTGGAGGATAGTGAAAGTTGTTTGCATTATGAAGCCAGGAAGATGTGATCATACCAATGTTAAAGAGGTGAGCCCAATTAATTCAAAAAACGGTTCAAATGGCTCTAAGCACTATGGGACTTAACATCTGTGGTCATCAGTCCCCTCGAACTTAGAACTACTTAAACCTAACTAACCTAAGGACATCACACACATCCATGCCCAAGGCAGCATTCGAGCCTGCGACAGTAGCAGCAGCGCGGTTCCGGACTGAAGCGCCAAGAACCGCGCGGCCACAGCGACCGGCAGACCAATTAGTCTGTCCTCCTTGTTTCTGATGAAATTAGAAAAACTGATTAAAGTGCAGACTGGGGAAACGACGCTAACTGGCGTTTCTCTACATGAAAACAAACATGCATATCAACCAGATAAATCAAGCAGAACAGCACTTCATCAACTTGGAAAAAGTTTTACACTTTCAGGAAATCTCTCTCTGCATCTTCTTGGATATTGAGGGGGATTTTAGCAACATTACCTTCGAATCCAAGGCTAGAGAAGCAGGAGAGTATGGCACTAAGACTGGTGTATGCAAGTGGATTAAGACCTTGCTAAGCAGACGAAAGGTAGAAGCCACGATGATGAGGGACAACATGGTGATCAAAACCACTAGAGGGCGTCCACAAGGACGGGTTTCGTTCCCATTACAGTGAAACCTGCTGGTGAAGGCCAACGATGTACTGACTATTTAGTCATAGTAACACTTAGCGAATTTGCAAGTACCGTTAGAACAATGGCACAATGGGCTCTGAACATTGTATAAAACTGGTGCAGGAAACAGAATCTTTGGGTCAGTCCGAGGGACACCTGTAGTACTACTCGTGAAGAAGAATATCTAAGACACATACTGCAGTCTTAAACTGCTCGATGAAATTCTGGCACTAGAGCATGTGGTCAAGTATCTAGGGATTACCCCAGATATGGAAATGTGATGGATCCCATACATGTTCCGAGCAAAAGAATATCTTATGTGCACTAGAAGCACTCCGTCTTCAGGCCACAAGTGGCCCATCTGGATCATCCGACCGCCGTGTCATCCCCAGTGAGGATGCGGATAGGAGGGGCATGTGGTCAGCACACCGCTCTCCCGGTCGTTATGATGGTTTTCTTTGACCGGAGCCGCTACTATTCGGTCGAATAGCTCCTCAATTGGCATCACGAGGCTGATTGCACCACGAAAAATGGCAACAGCACATGGCGGCTGGATAGTCACCCATCCAAGTGCCGACCACGCCCGACAGCGCTTAACTTCGGTGATCTAACGGGAACCGGTGCATCTACTGCGGCAAGGCCGTTGCCTATGTCCACTAGAAGGGTCTGCAGTAAAACATGGGGTATAAACACCAGGAGCATGTACTGGATACACACATTTGTAATAACACCCATAATTTATGGGGCTGGAGTATGGTGGAATAAAATAGGTCAGGTCTGCTGTATGGAACCTAGGAAGATGCAGAGCTCGGGCTGGCTGCCTGTATCAGTACACCCACTGCTGGGATGAAGACTATGCTGAATGTGCTTCGATTATACCTTTGGGTTGCAATGGAGGCAGTGGATGGGGTATCATCTAACTATACTATAATTACCAGTTGCTTCAATAACACGATTCAAGGTAACAACTGCAGTAGGAAGCAATGGAAGAATGATCCACGATACTATTCAGGTGACATAGTCTAGTTTACTGACATGTCGGAAACAGACAAAGGCAGGCTGTACACGGTAGAGCCCAGGGCTAGAGAGCGCAAAATCTCTAGGGAAACTGGCCACGGTATTCCATGCGAAAATATTTGCTATCAGAGTGGGTGCGGAGGAGAGTCTACATAGGTAATAAAAGGATGGTGGCATGTACATTCGAGCAGGAACAGATTTTCAAGAGAGGTGTCTCTAGAGAAGGAGAGGGCAAAACGGTTGTGGAGCATGGTTGACGAGAGTGGGCTACTGGCAGATATATGGAGGAGACTGCTTTTGTGATAGAAGTTGGGCCATTAGCTGTCTTTTAAAGCTTGGAAGGAATTTAATTTCCCCGATTTTTGAGGGACGTTGTTCGAAAGTCGGATTTCTAACACAGAAAATAGTGTTGATGCGGTAGTTGCGTTATGTAATGGTAAACAGACGTTAGTTCGTTGATTTGGCGGAAGGGGGGGGAGGGGGACCAAACAGCGAGGTCATCGTTCCCATCGGATTAGGGAAGGATGAGGAAGGAAGTGGGTCGTGCCCTTTCAAAGGAACGATCCCGGCATTTGCCTGAAGCTATTTATGGAAATCACCATAAATAGAGGTGCAAGACATAGGGGTGAGTTATGTAACATGAAAAATTGAGGTTGCAAATTTTGGAAGCGCTTCAATCACACACGAAGAAATGTTAGCTACGGTTTTAAACTTGTATAGGGTTTATTCGAAACTGCACTGTTGTATTGTCCAATAACATACTTTCAAAAGCAGCATCGTTGTTTCTGAATTTCAGTAGCTGTGGTTATGGATTTAGGTCTAAGGATCTTTGCAGAAGAAAGTGATCGTGCCACTTCACTATCGGAATTTTAAAACCTTTTCTTATTCAATCTGCCGCGCTGGGTAGCCGCGCGGTTTTAGGCGCCTTATCACGTTCGCGCGGTTCCCCCCGTAGGAGGTTCCAGTCCTCCCTCGGGCATGGGTGGGTGAGTTGTTCTTAGAGTAAGTCATATTAAGTGGTGTGTAAAGCTTAGGAACCGATGGTCTTACCAGTTTGGTCCCATAGGATCTTACCACAAATTTCCAAATTTTTATTCAATCACAACTGTTCGGTAGCAAATTACCAAATTACTTGTGCATAGTCTTCTACTATGGTACAAAGTGCATTAAAAGTTGAATTATAATAACGTGTATTAAACAGATTTTTATGTTGCGACAAGGCTTTTGCTTTTTCCATCTCACAAGACCTGGAAGGCTAAAATATAAGAAAGACGGACAAGAATGGTAGACCCAAATGTACTTTCAACACTCATTGTAAAAGAAACAATGTACATACAGCAGCAAACGCAAAGGCATATTTCACATCTGCTGCCTGTGTGAACAGGGTCTATACAACTGGGCATAAGGACTGTATCATCATTGAGAGACGTTGACATTATACGAGAAATGGCTGCCCGTGATGACGTTAGTAGTTGGGGTATGAAACTACTGTATAAAAGACTTGAGCGTAAATAAGAGCTGCAGGTGAGGTTCCTATACGATAACAAATCAACAAACCGTTTGCATTGTTTCTGATTATGCTCCCATAAGTCGTTTCGATTTGAGTATTAATACCGTTGGTACTGGGAGATACAGTATACTGACGGTTCAGTTGTAGAGTGGCTACGTCAGATACGTTTGTCTGCGACATGTCAGGAAACGCACAGATCAAAGAAATGGAATTTCGGCTGTATCTGAAAATAAGAACTAGATGTCTTGGTAATAACATCCTGAGAAATAGCCTTGTGAAAGTTAAAGGACAAAAATATGCAGAAGGACGGGTACAAATATGGCTTCAACTGCAGCCTCTTCTTATTGGTTGTGTTGTGAATAGCCGCATTTCCTATAGGTATAATTTCTTTGATAACACCTTCCTGGGTTTTCTACGCTTTCCTAGGGTTTCCACTTCCCAACTACATCAGGATAGGCGATCTACGAGCACGCAGCTGCTGCTAAATATCACCAGATTTGTGAGAAACGCCAGTTACGCCTTGCGATCTCACTCAGGTCCTTTTTCAACCTCACTTCCACAGAAAATGAATGTATGGTGTCGGCGTTTTTACACACTCTCAGAGCACGTGAGTAACATGGAACACATTCAAAGCGAGGGGGCGGGGGCGGTCTGGAATCAATAAACAAAATATTGTGCTCATGAGTAGCTGAATTAGAAACATCTTTCCTTTAACAAGTATTAACACCGTTTTTCTGTGATGATGGGTTTCGAAAGTCATACCTCCTACATGGACTCCAGGAGATTTAAAACGTGTTTTGGGCCAGTTCTGGTTATTGTCAATCAATCTCGAGTGCGTCCCAAACACGCCAAAGTCGGGTGACTGGTACCCACATATCTGTGGAAAGTTCCACAAAAGTATTCCGACATCATTCTCCAGCAGTGGGGTGGTTTATTGCTTTGATAAGGTCGTCTGTGAGCTACACTGGCAAAAAAAAATTTGCAACACCAAGAAGAAGTTGTGCGACGTAAAGGAAAGTTGGTAGTCGTGTTTCTGCACCTGAAAGTTGATGTCTCTTCCAGTTTCGCGCCAGCCGCTTAAGAGTGGCGCTAGTAGCGTTAGCTACCTTTGAGATTGAACCTTGTGAATTGACATTAGTCAAGAACGCCTGTAAGGTGACGAAGAGTCATTATCAACATCTCAAATACACTCCTGGAAATGGAAAAAAGAACAAATTGACACCGGTGTGTCAGACCCACCATACTTGCTCCGGACACTGCGAGAGGGCTGTACAAGCAATGATCACAGGCACGGCACAGCGGACACACCAGGAACCGCGGTGTTGGCTGTCGAATGGCGCTAGCTGCGCAGCATTTGTGCACCGCCGCCGTCAGTGTCAGCCAGTTTGCCGTGGCATACGGAGCTCCATCGCAGTCTTTAACACTGGTAGCATGCCGCGACAGCGTGGACGTGAACCGTATGTGCAGTTGACGGACTTTGAGCGAGGGCGTATAGTGGGCATGCGGGAGGCCGGGTGGACGTACCGCCGAATTGCTCAACACGTGGGGCGTGAGGTCTCCACAGTACATCGATGTTGTCGCCAGTGGTCGGCGGAAGGTGCACGTGCCCGTCGACCTGGGACCGGACCGCAGCGACGCACGGATGCACGCCAAGACCGTAGGATCCTACGCAGTGCCGTAGGGGACCGCACCGCCACTTCCCAGCAAATTAGGGACACTGTTGCTCCTGGGGTATCGGCGAGGACCATTCGCAACCGTCTCCATGACGCTGGGCTACGGTCCCGCACACCGTTAGGCCGTCTTCCGCTCACGCCCCAACATCGTGCAGCCCGCCTCCAGTGGTGTCGCGACAGGCGTGAATGGAGGGACGAATGGAGACGTGTCGTCTTCAGCGATGAGAGTCGCTTCTGCCTTGGTGCCAATGATGGTCGTATGCGTGTTTGGCGCCGTGCAGGTGAGCGCCACAATCAGGACTGCATACGACCGAGGCACACAGGGCCAACACCCGGCATCATGGTGTGGGGAGCGATCTCCTACACTGGCCGTACACAACTGGTGATCGTCGAGGGGACACTGAATAGTGCACGGTACATCCAAACCGTCATCGAACCCATCGTTCTACCATTCCTAGACCGGCAAGGGAACTTGCTGTTCCAACAGGACAATGCACGTCCGCATGTATCCCGCGCCACCCAACGTGCTCTAGAAGGTGTAAGTCAACTACCCTGGCCAGCAAGATCTCCGGATCTGTCCCCCATTGAGCATGTTTGGGACTGGATGAAGCGTTGTCTCACGCGGTCTGCACGTCCAGCACGAACGCTGGTCCAACTGAGGCGCCAGGTGGAAATGGCATGGCAAGCCGTTCCACAGGACTACATCCAGCATCTCTACGATCGTCTCCATGGGAGAATAGCAGCCTGCATTGCTGCGAAAGGTGGATATACACTGTACTAGTGCCGACATTGTGCATGCTCTGTTGCCTGTGTCTATGTGCCTGTGGTTCTGTCAGTGTGATCATGTGATGTATCTGACCCCAGGAATGTGTCAATAAAGTTTCCCCTTCCTGGGACAATGAATTCACGGTGTTCTTATTTCGATTTCCAGGAGTGTAGTTTGAACAAAGTCTTGTAATAGGACTACGGGAAGCTGGATGTTCCTTCTGCAATACTGCTGAAAGACTTGGCAGGAATGTAGCCACTGTACACGATTGCTGGCAGCGGTGCTCACGAGACTGTACGGTCGCAAAAAGACTGGGCTCTGGACGGCCACATGGCACTACCGACAGGGAAGACCAAAGTGTTCAACGTATGGTTGTGGCGCATCGTAATGCAACTGCATCAGCGATTTGAGCAGCACTTGGCACTACAGTGACACAATGAAATCTCCGAGCCAGCCGCCCTGTAGCGTGCATTCCACTGTCCCCAAATCAACGCTTTTTGCGACTTCAGTGGTGTGAAGCGAGCACTGATAAAAGGTGGTCCAGCCTCGGTGCCAGAATGGCCTTGCGTCGGTTAACAGGAGGCCAGTTGAGGTTCTTTAATCAGCCATTTCTGAACTAGGATTGGACAGTGTTTAGGAAAGATAGGACTGATGCCATGGGAGGTGGTGTGTTAAAAGCTGTTTAAACGCAGTTGAGATTGATACTGGGTCGGACTGTGAAGTAGTCTGGATAAAGCTGCCAATCAGACAAGGACTGACCATTGTATTAGGATGTTTTTATAGACCACCAGCATCCGCAACAAACAAAATATCCAAATTACCATTAGTTACAGGTGGAGACTTTAATCTGGCAACCATTGACTTGGAAAATTACACGTTTATCACAGGGGGCAGAAGCAAAGACTAGTGTGAAGTTATCCTGGGAGAAGGTATTAGCGATCATAATGTCATTGTGGCTTCTATGTCAGACGTGGAAAAAAAAAAAAAAGAAACAGCGTACAGTTTTCATAGTCAGCTCCAAGCATTCACCAAGAGACGCAAAGATATTGAGCATCATTGGCCTGAATATAAAGATATTGTCCACCAAGTGCTAGAGAAATATATGCCTAGCATAAATATAGGGGAGGGAAAGGATCAACCTTGGTACAACAAACATATTAGGAAGGTGCTGAGAAAGCAGAGAATTTTGCACTGTCGTTTCAAACGTAGTCAGTGCCCCGCTGACAAACAGAAATTATGCGAAATGAAAGCAGCTGTCAAAAGGTCAATGACAGATTGTGTTAACGAATTTAAAAACAATATTTTTTCTGCAGATTCTAAAAAAGCCTCAAAAAATTTTGGACATAAGTAAAATCTATGAACGCTACAAATAATTCAATACCTTCTCTTGGTGACAGTACGGGTAATGTAACGGATGACGATAAACGGAAGGCCGAAATTCTGAACCTAGCTTTCAAAAACTCGTTTACGGTAGAGGACTGCAGCACCATTAACCCTTTCAGTTGTCGAACAAACCCAAGGATGGCTGACATAGTGTTTAGTGTACCTGGGATTGTAAAACAGTTAAGATCCTTAGACGCCAGGAATGCATCTGGCCCAGACGGTGTCCCCGTAAGAATTTATGTTGACTATGCTACAAATATAGCACCATTCATATCCATCATCTATCAGAGATCATTGCAACATCGGAAAGTTCCACGGGACTGGAAGAAGGGTAAAAAAAGAGTAGAAAATCGGATGCACATAATTACCGGCTAGTTTCACTGACATCGATTTGTTTTAGAATCATGGAACAAATTTTGTGTTCAGACACAATGACCTTTCTAGATTCTGAGAAGCTCATCTGCAGAAACCAGCATAGTTTTAGGAAACAGCGGTCATGCGAGACACAGGTGGCCCTCTTTGTGCATGACATACAACAGGCTCTAGATTCCGGCTCCCAGGTAGATACCGTATTTCTCGACTTTCGAAAGGCGCTGGACTCAGTTCCGCACTGTCGCTTGCTCCAAAAAGTGCGCGCTTACGGTCTATCCGATTACATAGGCGGTTGGATACATAGTTTCCTAGCACACAGATAGCAGTATGCCGTCCTGAATAGGGTGACTTCAACAGAAACAGGCGTAACTTCAGGTGTGCCCCACGGCAGCGTAATAGGTCCGCTGCTTTTTACGATTTATATAAACGATCTGGTTGATGGTATTGACAGCGGCATTAGACTGTTTGCCGATGATGCTGTAGTCTACAGGAAAGTAATACCACACGAAAGTTGTGAACAAATCAATGAGGATTTGCAGAAAATAAATGCTTGGTGTAATGACTGGCAGTTATCTCTCAATATTAGTAAGTGTAACCATACGCGTAAGAGTGTAGGGGCATGAAAAGAAAGCAGTGGTTGGGAAGGGAGTGAGACAGGGTTGTAGCCTCTCCCCGATGTTATTCAATTTGTATATTGAGCAAGCAGTAAAGGAAACAAAAGAAAATGTGGAGTAGGTAGTAAAATCCAGGGAGAAGAAATAAAAACTTTGAGGTTCGCCGATGACATTGTAATTCTGTCAGAGACAGCAAAGGACTTGGAAGAGCAGTTGAACGGTATGGACAGTGTCTTAAAAGGAGGATATAAGATGAACATCAACAAAAGCAAAACCAGGATAATGGAATGTAGTCGAATTAAGTCGGGTGATGCAGAGGGAATTAGATTAGGAAATGAGACAGTTAAAGTAGTAAAGGAGTTTTGCTATTTGGGGAGCAAAATGAGTGATGATGGTCGAAGTAGAGAGGATATAAAATGTAGACTGGCAATGGTAAGGAAACCGTTTCTGAAGAAGAGAAATTTGTTAACATCGAGTATAGATTTAAGTGTCATGAAGTCGTTTGTGAAAGTACACTCCTGGAAATGGAAAAAAGAACACATTGACACCGGTGTGTCAGACCCACCATACTTGCTCCGGACACTGCGAGAGGGCTGTACAAGCAATGATCACACGCACGGCACAGCGGACACACCAGGACCCGCGGTGTTGGCCGTCGAATGGCGCTAGCTGCGCAGCATTTGTGCACCGCCGCCGTCAGTGTCAGCCAGTTTGCCGTGGCATACGGAGCTCCATCGCAGTCTTTAACACTGGTAGCATGCCGCGACAGCGTGGACGTGAACCGTATGTGCAGTTGACGGACTTTGAGCGAGGGCGTATAGTGGGCATGCGGGAGGCCGGGTGGACGTACCGCCGAATTGCTCAACACGTGGGGCGTGAGGTCTCCACAGTACATCGATGTTGTCGCCAGTGGTCGGCGGAAGGTGCACGTGCCCGTCGACCTGGGACCGGACCGCAGCGACGCACGGATGCACTCCAAGACCGTAGGATCCTACGCAGTGCCGTAGGGGACCGCACCGCCACTTCCCAGCAAATTAGGGACACTGTTGCTCCTGGGGTATCGGCGAGGACCATTCGCAACCGTCTCCATGAAGCTGGGCTACGGTCCCGCACACCGTTAGGCCGTCTTCCGCTCACGCCCCAACATCGTGCAGCCCGCCTCCAGTGGTGTCGCGACAGGCGTGAATGGAGGGACGAATGGAGACGTGTCGTCTTCAGCGATGAGAGTCGCTTCTGCCTTGGTGCCAATGATGGTCGTATGCGTGTTTGGCGCCGTGCAGGAGAGCGCCACAATCAGGACTGCATACGACCGAGGCACACAGGGCCAACACCCGGCATCATGGTGTGGGGAGCGATCTCCTACACTGGCCGTACACCACTGGTGATCGTCGAGGGGACACTGAATAGTGCACGGTACATCCAAACCGTCATCGAACCCATCGTTCTACCATTCCTAGACCGGCAAGGGAACTTGCTGTTCCAACAGGACAATGCACGTCCGCATGTATCCCGTGCCACCCAACGTGCTCTAGAAGGTGTAAGTCAACTACCCTGGCCAGCAAGATCTCCGGATCTGTCCCCCATTGAGCATGTTTGGGACTGGATGAAGCGTCGTCTCACGCGGTCTGCACGTCCAGCACGAACGCTGGTCCAACTGAGGCGCCAGGTGGAAATGGCATGGCAAGCCGTTCCACAGGACTACATCCAGCATCTCTACGATCGTCTCCATGGGAGAATAGCAGCCTGCATTGCTGCGAAAGGTGGATATACACTGTACTAGTGCCGACATTGTGCATGCTCTGTTGCCTGTGTCTACGTGCCTGTGGTTCTGTCAGTGTGATCATGTGATGTATCTGACCCCAGGAATGTGTCAATAAAGTTTCCCCGTCCTGGGACAATGAATTCACGGTGTTCTTATTTCAATTTCCAGGAGTGTATTTGTATGGAGTGTAGCCATGTATGGAAGTGAAACATGGACAATAAATAGTTTGGACAAGAAGAGAATAGAAGCTTTCGAAATGTGGTGCTACAGAAGAATGTTGAAGATTAGGTGGGTAGATCACATAACTAATGAGTAGGTATTGAATAGAATTGGAGAGAAGAGGAGTTTGTGGAACAACTTGACTAGAAGGAGGAATCGTTTGGTAGGACATGTCCTGAGGCATCAAGGGATCACAAATTTAGCATTGGAGGGCAGCGTGGAGGGTGAAAATCGTAGAGGGGGACCAAGAGATGAATACGCTAAGCAGATTCAGAAGGATGTAGGTTGCAGTAGGTACTGGGAGATGAAGGAGCTTGCACAGCATAGATTAGCATGGAGAGCTGCATCAAACCAATCCTTGGACTGAAGACCACAACAACAACAACAACCATACGCGTATAACAAGGCGAAAATCCCCATTAATGTATGACTACATGAGGGTCAGCAATTGATAAAAAAATGGGGCCCCCGGAGTCCCAAGGTCGAGATGGCGACGTCACTGTCCCGCCTAGATAATTTGTCCTATTAGGACAATTATCTGAGCAAGCACCCAAGCCAGCAAAAGGTTGCCCGACACGTGTTGATAACAGGATTTGTTTTAACCGGCTGTACCCGAATTTTAGTATATAAGGAGGATGATTTGGAGCACAGCACATGATGTCCTCTGAACAGACTCCGAGAACTTCTATTGTCGCTAACGAGCTGCCGGAAATAGTAAGTACACTTCTATTACAATGGAAACTTTGTACAAACTTGCACGAATTGCTGTTTGTGGAAGACTCCAAAATGCCTTAGATGTTTGTCAATTGGAGTTACCACAAACTATAAGGGAAGATATTCTATTGGAATTTCGTGTTTCAAAATTTAATTTTATGTTAAATTCGTATAGGTTGCCAGAATGTTATATATTTAATAAAAGTGAGAATGTTCCCATGATTTGTGAAATCGTAAATGATGCAGTAGAAGCTTGTGCAAAAATAAGAGCGGGAATTCCAGTTCCATGGGAAACACTTGGTTTGATTACAATGTCTTCTTTTGACATCAGTACATTCTGGCAAAGTAGATTCAAAATTAAAGTATTTTTTTACGAAGTTACTGACAAGCATTTCGTATATACTATTTGTGAGAACTGTTTATACAAATTATCCGATTCATGGCAAAACGCGCTACTGCAACCACTTCTTATTGGAATGAAAATTAATATGGTAACCAAGACACCATCATTTTCATATGGTGTAACTTGTCCGCCACATATTAAACAATATAGTCATTGGTGCATGTTTTGTGCAAATAGTCCATTGTTCAGAAGTGTACGTTGTGGTGGCTTGTTAAGCAGTGTATCGGATTCAGAGGAAGACGACGCTGATTTGGCTGATATGTTGCTTGCAGACCTCTGATGGAGACCCTGGCCGACATCTTCCAAACCATCTGCACCCTGGTTCAAGCACACGTGACGAATCCAACGCTAAAAATCTTCATCTGGATAGCTACGAGATTACACTGCCAGTTGGGAGCCACCGATGGACCCTTAGGGACATACATATTCACCATTTTGAATTGTTTGACGAACTTCGAAGATTCCTGTTCACAATTACCCTTTGGTTGCCAGAACTTTTGCGAATATCTGAAATCTCAGAAAGATGGTAGCAACCGTCAAGTATCTGGGTGTGACTATTCGAAATGATCTAAAACGGAATGGAAATGGAAATGAACGTTTGGCGTCATAGGCCGGGAGGTCCCTTGCGGGGCAGGTCCGGCCACCTTGGTGCAGGTCTTATTACATTCGACACCTCATTGGGCGACCTGCGCGCCAGGGGGGGGGGGGGGGGATGAAATGATGATGAAGACAGCACAACAACCAGTCCCTGAGCGGAGAAAATCCCAGACCCAGCCAGGAATCGAACCCGAGCCCATAGGACGGCAATCCGTCACGCTGACCACTCAGCTATGGTGGTGGACATCTCAAATGGAATGATCAGATTACACAAGTAACGGGCAATGCAAACTCTAGATTGCGGTTTATTGGTAGAGTCCTGAAGTGATGCAATACTTCAACAAAGGAAATTGCTTACAATATGTTAGTTCGTCCAGTCTTAGAGCATTGTTCGTTTGGGACCCTTAGCAGTTTGGTCATATTCAAGAGATTGCGAAGGTCCAAAGAAGAGCGGCAAGATTCGTGACTTGTACATTAGCCATCGCGAGAGCGTTACAAATCTCATAGAAATTTCGAAGTTGAATTCACTTGGAGATAGACGACGCCTTAAACGGAAGGGGCTGCTCACTAAATTCCGAAATCCGATCTTCGCCGGGGATGTAGAGCATATATTATTACCACCAACATTCAAATCACGCAAAGATCACCATTCAAAGATGAGGGAAATTAGAGATCGTACTGAGGCGTTCAGACAGTCGTTTTTCCCTCGTGCGACCCGGGAGTGGAACAGAGGGGGGAAATATGACTTTAACGCGAATTGTGCCCTCTGCCACACACCGCTTGATGGCTAGCGCAGTATATATGTAGATGTAGATATAGAACCTGTGTGCGTGTTAGACACACTGGACCTACACCTGGAGTCACAGTCTGGGTTGCGATTTGGTATGATAGCAGGAGCACTCTGCTGCTTATCTGACTACAACATTGCACGTCAATCTCGTGATTCGACCTGTTGTGCTGGCATTCATGAATAGCATTTCGAGCAGGATAACGCTCACCCACTTAGAGCTGTTGCAACCCAGCACGCTGTACAGAGTGTTGACGTTTTGCCTTCGTCTGCTCAATCACCAGATCTGTCTTCAATCGAGCACATATGGGACATCACCGGAGAACCACTCCAGCGTCATCCGCAAACAGCATTAACCGGTCAGTATTGACCGACCAAGTGCAACAGGCGTAGAACTCCATCCCACATCCTGCACGTGTGCAACACAATGCATGCACGTTTGCATGCATGCATTCAACATTCTGGCGGTTACACCAGTTCTTAATGTATCAGCATTTCATATTTTCAGGTGGGGTACCTCGTACTAACATTAACCTGTAATCTCGCTATGTTAATCACTTAAGTATGTTACGTCGATACATATACTTCCGAAATTTATTAATTTTACATCAATTATATTTTGATGTTACGATTTTTTTCCATTAGTGTATATGTTTCTGAATAGTTCGGAATGAGAAACGATGCCAGGGGAGCCCTGTTTCGTCGCATGTTAAGATTCCCAACCTGAGCTTGCCTTTATCATCTCTTTCTTGGCGCAATGTTAACTGGTGAGGTGTTTTACATAAACGCACGCCGTCGTTGTAATGGACCATCGTCCATGGTGACACAGCAGCCCAGACAGCCTTTTCTTGTCGCTACGAATGTGCATTGCCGTTGTTCCGAGTCTCTGTGGTCTGTGGCTGGCGGAGATAAGGGCAACAAGTGTCCGACGGTTGCTTCTGCATTCCGCAGTGAGGAGGTACCTGTGGATAGTTTGGCTGTGCAGCATTGGAGTGGCTGGTGATGTAGAGCACCATGCACCGCCCATTCACTGGAACAGTCAGCGACTGTCTGTGGCAGCCCTTGCCGTCAACATGTGACTGCCCAGTGGCTCCACGCCCTCAGAGATTGCGCACCCCACGCGGAGAGCATATCCAGCTCGTCTGCGCTCGTACACTGATGTCACGTGTCACATGTCCCATGTAGTATATACTGAAGTTTATTGTCATACCTACAGCCAGGAGAACGTTTGTTGCCACAGGACAAGAGGACCCAGTCCATTCGTCTGGGTGACAGGAACATTTTCTCTCCAACGCAGAATGTACACATAAGTATGTGTATATTATTATTAACATTACAGATCGTTTCAGAAGAGAAATAGCAGGCATGCTGGTGACGCCTGCTTCTGACAGAATCACTGATCTGTAAAATACAGTTACATTTTTTGTCGTCACCTTACAGAAAACCTCGGAGGACAGTCACTCCCATCTTTCAGCGCATTGAGTGTTCACATCGCCAGAACCTTGCAATGGCGGAAGAAGACACTGTTGTTTACACACAAGGCAGTCCTACACAACTGTGGTCACACTGCACCTGAATTTCAAGAACTCTTTCGTTATTGGATGACTTGTGTGAAACTGTGGTGAAGCGAGGAGTAAATAATTCTTCACATTTAATTGTGGTTTCCCATCTCTGGAAAGGGCTTCTAAATTGCGATGCTCAGGCTACTTTTCCATGTTGTGAGACTATCTGTCGCAAGGGGAGTGCTTCATACTACCATTTAATAAATCTCCATTGATGTTGGACAAATTACTGATACCCAGTATAATATTTTGTCGCTGTTTCAGTCGGTAAGTCAAAGCTGAATTTGTTATGTATAGGAACATTCCAGTTTGATTGAAACCCATTTTCTTGCACGCATGGAGTCACGGAAACCAGCAGCATGGACGGGTGGCACCCATTGACACGTCGCGGTTTCGGTCTGTTTCTAGAAGCTGACGTCAAAAACAGCGCGATCTCGTCCCTTCGTTGTTACTTTACAGCTTTTCGATTTGACGAGTGTGACTTTCTTCATCCTTCTCATTATAACTAGTTATCCACAATTTCGCAGTTTCCTCTTCTTCAATGGGAACAGTCGGGTTATCCACAATTTCGCACTTTCCTCTTCTGCAATGCGAACAGTCGGGTAAGCACGTCCTCATATTCTGACAAGGCGACTGCCCGTAGGTACCACGGAACAGTACAGGGTGGGGCAAATGGAAGTGGTACGGACGAGTGATTACGATTGAAAGTGAATGTGTGGATATAACAGCACCTCGTGATGCGCACGTCATGTACACGCCCGCCATGTGATACACACCGGTTCAGAGAGTAGTGCGGTCTGTGTCAGTGTGAGTGGAGCAGTGCAAAGACGAGGATGGTACACACAGCAGAGCAGCGGGTATTCGTTGTGGAAATTTACGTGACTACAAAGTCCTGGAAACGGTGTGGTCGGTTGTTTGCTGCAAAATTTAATGGTGTCAAAGTGCCAGCAAAGAGTGTCATGCAACGCTTAGCCAGAAAATGGCGTCAGACAGGGTCTGTTTCGAACAAGTTAAGAAACATTCCGAAACGTGCCCGCACACCAGATTGGTAGATTGGTGGTAAGTTTCTATGGGACAAAACTGCTGAGGTCATCGGTCCCTAGGCTTACACACTACTTAATATAACTTAAACTAACTTACGCTAAGGACAACACACACACCCATTCCCGAGAGAGGATTTGAACCTCCGACGGGGGGAGCCGCGCCCCCGCACACCAGAAAATGTAGCTGCAGTTCACCAGAAAAGGTTCAGAGTCCTACCACATCAACCTGACACCTGTCTCAAGAGACAGGCATAGCACGTCGAACATGCGGACGAATAGTCCACTGGACCTGAACATGCTTTCCTATGGCGTGTCTGTTGTTCATGAATTAAAGCCAGCAGCCGCGCGGGATTATCCGAGCGGTCTAGGGCGCTGAAGTCATGGAGTGTGCTGCTGGTCCCGGCGGAGGTTAGAGTCCTCCCTCGGGCATGGGTTTGTGTGTCTGTCCTTAGGATAATTTAGGTTAAGTAGTGAGTAAGCTTATAAGTCCCATAAGATTTCACACACATTTGAACATTAAAGTCAGCAGATGCTCCTCAGAACCTGCATTTGTAAGAGTGGCTGCTGTTCACTGGGATAACACTGAATGGCTTTGACGCGGATGTACTCTTTATGTCCAATGAAGCCTGGTTTCACCTGAATGGTTATGTCAACTCACAGAATCACAGATCCTGGGCAGCGGAGAATCCGCATAACATCCACGAAACGCCATCGCCTGATCAGAAGGTTGGGTTTGGTGAGCAGTGTCTGCACGCAGCATTATTTTCCGCATCCTCTTCCATCAGACTCTGACTTCAGCGTGTTATATTGCGAACATTTTGAAACCATTTGTGACAGCATTAACAGAAGAGGAAAAGGCCTTCAGTTACTTCCAACAGGATGGAGCAACAGCCCATACAGCCAGCCAAACCTTGGAGCACATTCACACAATCTTCACACCTGACGGAATTGTTAGCAAAGGTCAGTCTGGTCGCGGTCGTAGCTGGGCACCTGATCTGTCAGTGTGCGATTACTTTGTGTGGAGAGCCCTTAAGTCTAAGGTGTATCGCATCAAACCTCATAGTTTTCAAGAACTGCAGGAGAACATTTCGGATAAGATTGCACCAACTGCAGTGGTCCAGCTTCGATAAACCTACGGCAGCTTGCTGACCAGGACCCGAAAGTGGCGAGAGATGGAGGGTGGTCGCTTCCAACATGTACTATAGTCAGTGTAGCACTGTATTCCCTTTCCCCTGATGTGATGTGTTTCTTTGTACACTGGAACTCTGTTCTCTGGGCCACTTTTATTTGCCCCACCCTGTATAATATTATTGGAAAGGAACTCATTCCCGTTGTTATTTCCTCGTATTGATATAGCTGTCGCCGCAATAGACCACACGTATTACTTTGTAAGTAGGCTCTTTAGGTTTTTATGCTTGTAACGCCACGTAGCGCTCTGTATGAAAATCACTGACTGTGCTGTGTGCAGTCTGTGGCTGGTTGGCATTGTTGGAATATTCGCTATTGTAGTGTTGGGCAGTTGGATGGGAACAGCGTGTAGCGTTGCGCAGTTGGAGGTGAGCCGCCAGCAGTGGTGGATGTGGGGAGAGAGATGGCGGAGTTTTGAGAGGTTGCTATAAGCGGACGATCTGGACGTGTGTCCGCCAGAAAAAGGAAATTTGTAAAGATGGATGTCATGAATTTATATATATATATATATATATATATATATATATATATATATATATATATATATATGTGTGATGACTTTTGAGCATTATTAAGGTAAATACATTGTTTGTTCTCTATCAAAATCTTTCATTTGCTAACCATGACTATCAGTAATTAGTGCCTTCAGAAGTTAGAATCTTTTATTTAGCTGTGCAGTAGTGGCGCTCGCTGTATTGCAGTATTGCGAGTAACGAAGATTTTTGAGAGGTAAGCGATTTATGAAAGGTATAGGTTATTGTTAGTCAGGGCCATTCTTTTGTAGATATTATTGAAAGTCAGATTGCGTTGCGCTAAAAATATTGTGTGTCAATTTAGTGATGATCAGAATAAGTAAAGAGACAAGTGTCTGAGTACGTTCAGTTTTGCTCAGCTGTTTAAAAATCAAATAACGTAAGAGGTTTTCCAACACTGTCATTTTTAAATTTTTCTAGGGGGACGTTTCAACTTGAGGAAATCTCTCGGCGTAGTTCCAAAAGTAATGAGTGGGTGTTAAGTGACAAATTAAAGAAGTCCACAGTTTCGATGCTTGTTATACTGCTTGTCACCTATGAATACTTTTCATTATGACTGTACAAGTCAGGCATACACATGACAGAACAGCACTTCATCATGAATGTGATGCGAGAAGCTTTCTTTGTCAGTGCTAAGGAACCTCAGATCCGCTATAATACAGAAACCCTCTCGTAGCACTAAGAAATAGGAATGATCATATCACATTAATCTGCTTCTCCTGTCCCACCTTACTCTACCGTTCATCAAGCAACAGGTTCACCTTGTTATTAGTTCTGTTACCGTCATGATATTGTTTTAAAAAGAACGGGGCGATGATGTAGACAGTGATGGCTGTTACTGATAGTAGTTTGTTGTGGGTGATGAACTTATCCTTTTATTATTTGACAACTGTCTCACGAACACCAGCAATGAGGTTACTTAATGTCCGTATATCACCTGTCTGTCACATGAACATTCCACACCGAAACTACAACTTACCCAAGTTTTCTGAAACAACTAATTAATCTAAAGCTGAACATCCCATTTGGATTAAAAACTAGCAACTACAGCATGTCACATTATACGTTGACGTGCCCACATTTCAAACGACTGAAAACACGTGACTTCCGGTTACGACCGTCCACCCACTAGTATTATTTAACGCGTACTGCGGCAACGATAAACTCCAAGTCACGACACAAGCAAAGATAATGTTCTGCCACTGGGCGCAGTTTACCCAACTCTGCAGTATGTTTATTGATGTACGCAGTCAGAAAAAGAAATTAACTCAATAGAAATATCAAAGAAACTCCTTATTAACGACGAGCGAGGGTATAAGGCCCTCTCAGTCCCATTAACGGGAAATATATTAAGGTGACTAGCAATATCATTAATGGAAACTTAGAAGGGAATAAAAAAGTACAGAATAAAAACGCATAGAAATCCATCATCGTTCAGTGATGAAAGTTTTCTAAGAACTAGAGCTAATAATACAAGGCGCCGAGAGACTATAAAAAATGCAGTTTTTAATCTTTTTGACTGTAACGTAATTGAATGGCAACGCCTTAAGACTGCAATATCTCGCTGTATAAACGAAGTGACGATGAAACGTGGCACTATAGGTGTCGAGACATAGCACCTCTTTGTAGAGTGTGGGTGTATTGCAACAGCTGCCGTTATAAAGCTTTCAGGTGTCGGAACTGCTGTGTCATAGAACGTTTAATGCTGGCAGTAATACACCACTTGGGTTCTTATACGCCTGACGAGACAGCAGATTTTTAATGCGTTTGGTTAATGAAGGGTGGTCCAGCGCGGGAAGAGGACAAAGGAGCGCCACTGTAGTCGAAAATACATTGAGATAGCAGGTGTTCCAGTCACGCAGCCTCCAAGCGGCCCATCAAAATACGTCTCTTGTACGTCTTCTTTCACGGACGTCCGACAGCTTCGTTGCAGACGGTGACAGTGGCTTTGATTAGTGTCAGTCGATCGCCGAAGCTCTTGCATCATGCCCTCTCGATCTTTCACTCCGCGTCCTTCTTTTATTAACCGTGATGTATATCTGTACTCCCTAATATTACGGTAATGTAAAAGTAATCAGTCGGCTGCTTTATTATACATTTATCGCCAAGTTCGGATATCTAGCCCATTGTTCTGTCTCCGCTTTGGAGATGTAATGAATGAGCGCGGATACGTAGATAAAACAAACTGCGGGGAGGGACAATGGAGTATTATTATCTTGACTGCAACAAATCTCCCTTGTGTGGCTATAACTTGATGATGGGAACAGTAGTTTGCTGCGTCCAATAAAAGGTATCGCTATGTTAACATGTTAAACACGCAGCGGTTGTGTTGCGCCGCTTTCATCCTGTCAGGCGTTCCCGTATTATATGACAGAGAAACTAGGCGCCATGGTGATAATTTTCCATTGTCTTTGTTCCTGTATTAATTTCTTCTGCCTTAAACAGTGCTCTTCCTGAGGTATCTGTGGTCACCATTCTCCCGTTTGTTATTCTTATCCCATCTTTCAGAAGAGAGTAAAGTGTGCTGAGAGTACAGTAGACCTATTAAGTGCACGTATCTTGGATTAAAAAAAGCCCACTGTCGATCGACCTTTAGACCTTGTTCTTGTAGTCGGTGCTCAGCTAAGAGTGCAATGATCTTTGCATTCCCCTGCAAGGCAGCACACTTCGTAGAATACACTATTAGCAACATATTCGTATATACGTAAACGACTTGTGCCCCATTTTTCACCCAGAAAACTAAAAGTTATGTTTCTTATTTGTTGTAAGTGCTTTGAAATGTTAGACAACATTCAGATGCAAACATCTGCATATCATCGTTAGTCAGCATGTCTCAGCAAACAGGACCCAAGACAAACAGCAGAATTCAGAGCAGTGAGAAATACTATTCATTAAATATTTAACGATGGAGTCAGTGGTTTATTTGTTAGACACTCATATTAAGTGGATCGGGGTAAAATCCCCGACAGTATTATGCATGAGTTCGGTTTTTCGTGCCTTTAGTGAAACATCTTAAACGAACTAGGTGACAGTTTCTTTGGAAGGCCTGTGGTATTTTTCCTGCGCCTTTCCTATACAACCTGCACTTCTGCGCCTGTAATGATGTAGTCGTCTATAACACAGCAATATACTAACCTTCCACCCTCCTTCTTTTCCTATCGATTGTCAATGGATGCCATACAGACTGTTCATTTATGTGTACGTCTGTTGCAATTATTTAGTAGTTATGATATTCAGGAACTTAATTTCTATTTTCCACACAACCATTAATTTCTATCAAATCAAGATTTTCAGTTTAAAACTACCGTAAGTTAGAAATATACTGGGAAAGTGTTAAATGTTATGAATAGCTTACTTAATGATGAGATGCTAGTAAATTTAACTGAAACAAGAGACAGATGATGGAAAGTCTAGCGACGATCTAAACACCTGCAACAAATGCACCATGTTGAAGAAACAGCACGCGTATTCAAGATAAATAAGTCCCTGGTCGAACTGATGCCCTGTCCAAGCCGAGCCCGATTTAGTGTTCCCATTTTAACGATATGGACTTAACAACACGTTAAACTCTAAAATTCGTCTGTTTTTAAATGAAATTTAGGATTCTCGTAGCTGTCCGAACCAGTTAGCTAGAACACCAGGTTACGGATGATCCCCTCCAACACAGTTTTCCTACTTACCTCCAGTTTCATAGATTTCCAAAAGTAATTCAGGTTCTACCTTATCTCCTCTCACTCCTTTCCTATCTCTACCTGGTACCCCACTCCTGACCCTGCCGCCATCTGTCGTTCTCTCTCTCTTTTTATTTGGCTTTCCAAGAGTCTTAAGCATGATGTAGGATGCACTCTACGTGGGAAATATTTTGCTGTTTGGACTATAAAATAAGTTTCTGAATTAATAAGTATCGTAGGCATAAAATTATGGAAAGGAAGCGCAGACATCAGAATACATCAAGAGCAGAGGCTGGGGGAATTCAAATGACAGTTTTAGAGAATAGCATTATAAATTGAAAAGCCAAAAAAAAAAAAAAGTAATCGAAAGTACTTTTCTGGCTGAAACAGACATTACGTTGATGTCAGTGAATTATTATTTTATCATGTTGCGCAATAAATAGGTTAAGTGTCTGTGGGTAAGTTAAGCTCAGGCGCCGGCCGCGGTTGCCGTGCGGTTCTAGGCGCTTCAGTCCGGAACCGCGTGACTGCTACGGTCGCAGGTTCGAATCCTGCCTCGGGCATGGTTGTGTGTGATGTCCTTAGGTTAGTTAGGTTTAAGTAGTTCTAAGTTCTAGGGGACTGATGACCTCAGATGTTATGTCCCATAGTGCTCAGAGCCATTTGAACCATTTTTTTAAGCTCAGGCAGATTTCTAACGGGGTCGTTTTGAGCGTGTTTCAATCAAACGGGTAAACTAGAATATCGTATCGCACTGAAATTCCCGGTTTTACACGATTAACAGTGGAAGTCACGAGAGAAAATTCATCCAAAATTGGCGTGCGTGCATAAGGAATTATTCTTTTTAATGAATCGACACATCAGCTGAATATTACAAACATAGCTGTACGTCTCTTGAAGGTGATTAATGAGAAGGACGACCCGAAACTGCGACCACACAAGTAAACATCGAATAAGTGCACAACATCGTCTTGATCGATCAGATTGAAGATGTAAGACATAGCGGATGCATTAGCTATATCGGAGGCAGAAGTTCGGTACGTTTAACAATGAGCTTTCCGTATCACGGAGAGGTTTATTACAGAAATTTTGAGAGAGCTCTTTCCGCAAAGAATCGGGAAACATATTACCTCCTTTCACGTACATCTCGCGAAATGACCACGACGAGAAAATTAGAGAAAGTAGAGCTAATACAGGAGCTTACCAACTATTACTATTCCCACTCGAAATTCCCAAGTGGCACAGGGAAGGTGTAATCAGTTACTGGTAGCAAAGTACGCTCCGCGACACAAAGTTACGTGGCTTGCGGAATATGATGTATATGTAAATGAAGAATTAGTTATAAGAACACTGTTGTTAAACACTGCAAGTAAAATATTATGGGAAAATATTATTTTAGCAATAATACGACTGTGCTGAAGAGAACAAATTACTTTTGCTTTCTTATTTTTATCTATACGTGAGAAGTAGATGTATCACTTCTCCCAAGAAACGGAATAACGTTGAAATTTAAAGGAGTAGCCGGATCCTGACGATCCTGCATGCCATCTGGCAAAATGTCTTTCATCTGCTGAAAAGGAAATAGCCAATGTTTCCTGGAATAATTGAACGAAAGGTAAAACAATAAGCGACTATCACCACCCAAGTCTCCTAGACCAACTGAAAGAAAAAAAAATGAAAAATAAAATAAAATAAAATAATCAGATTAGTGCGTTTAGGCGACTCATTAATTTTTTTGAAGCTCAAATTATTGGAACATCCGCAAAGCAAGTAATTATTGCATCCACACTGATATCGATCTTTTCCCACGTGTAAGACAATTTATGGCTCACAATAGTTTTGAGTCCAGGAAAAAGATTTCGGCAGTCGTAGTCCGGTATTTTGTTAACCTATCGACACGCACTTCTGATATGGAGTATGTTCGTGCGCTGACGTAAAGTGGAGTGTTTTTTAAGATGCTTAGAGATTTTCTTCTTGTCCATAGAGAACTGTGTGTTAAGAATGCGTGGTGGAGGGATTATTGCGTTGATTAGATATAGCAAGTTCCCGCAATATTCGTTCATCTGTTGATGGAAAGGGATGCAAAGACAAAATAAATATAAATTCAAGTACATATTATATCTAGGATTGGCAGATTTTTCCAAGACGAAGTCGACATTTTTTACGAACTTACCATCCCTAGAAGCTAGAATTAACGCATAGGAGTACATATCTAAAATTCAAATATGTCTTCTACATTTACTCGTTTCTTATTTCCAATGCTTCAGATGCTACAACGCCAGGAGAGGAAACCTTTCCATAAGTCCTTCATTGGAAGCATCCCAAGGAACAGTGTAATAAACACACTCATTTCAACTGTGAAATTGTTCGCATTTTTGAATATGGACATAGCACTAACGAACAATCTTTGTTTTCATTTCTGTCGCAGAAATTCACAGATTGGAACTCAACTTCTCATATGAGAACTGAGAAAAATATTTTTTGTTTCTATAATTGCGGTTTGAAAAAGCTGGCTGGCATAAATAAGTTCTGCCAAAAATTGTAATTATTTGCTGAGCAAACATTTCCAGATATTCAAAGTTAAAAGGCAAACTGCCATAAAATTTAACAAGATTATTTATTTCATACAAATAGTTTTTTTAGAGTGTCAACAGACTGAAATCCAGTCACGTTCATTTGTAAATTACTCGGCTCGTCCTCAACATGAGATGAAAAAGGCTTTTGCAGAAATCTTTAGTTTAGCAGAAACGTTCTCGAAGTCACGAAATCTACCGTTAAACTGATTTTGTGGGTGCGTTAAAATACATTTCGTTTCATCTTATCTCCAATGAACATTTGTCCCAACTTTCTCGTCATTAGCTAAATCGGTAAAAACTCCAAGGTCTATTTACCACTGAGGATCTGTAAGTTCTGGAACACATTTTTCCTTTATTATCACAAATATGGTGAGTCTTCTTCTGAGGTCAAGATATCTTTTCAGAACTACATCTCTATCTGACCATCTCACTTCAAAATACTACGGACATCTCAATCTGCTTCCATATCTGACACAAACTTTTCAAATTAGCGATGTATCAAACCATTTTTTTTTCAGAATAAGTTTACAGTGGATGTCAAGATACCCATTACTTCTTTCCATGCAAGGACTTCGAAACATAACGCTTCATGCTGGTCAGTACGACGAAAAAATAATAGTATATCTCAACCAATCCCTCTCAGCTTTGTTTTAATGCTGTCCACGATACTCTTGTTTTCTTTTTTTTCCCTTCATGTTTTTGCCTTCATCAGTTGCACCGCCTACTACACTCATGCTCATAAAGTAAGGATAATTGCAGAATGTGGTGCCACACAACGTGGCACTACACGAAACTGGTGCTAATAGCATAGGCACATAGGGAACACACACGACACAGATCTGTAAGTCCACGGTATTGGTGATAAGTTGAGAAAACCCTCCGGAAACACATTGCTACCAAACGCCACTGTTTCCTGCGCGTGTACCCCGACATCAGTATGGGATATGATCACCATGCACACGTACACAGGCCGCACAACGGGTTGGCATACTCTGGATCAAGTGGTCAAGCAGCTGTTGGGACATAGCCTCCCATTCGTGCACCAGTGCCTGCCGGAGCTCCTGAAGTGTTGTAGAGGTTTGAAGACGTGCAGTGATACGTCGAGCGAGAGCATGCCAGACGTGCTCGATGGTGTTTAGGTCTGGAGAACAGGCAGGCCACTCCATGTCTTCTGTTTCAAGGTACTCCTCCTCGATGGCAGCTCTGTGAGGCCGTGCTTTATCATCCATCAGGAGAAAGGTGGGACCCACTGCACCCCTGAAAAAGCGGACATACTGAGGCAAAATGACGTCCCGATACACCTGACCTGTTACAATTCCTCTGTCAAAGACAAGCAGGGGTGTACGTGCACCAATCATAATCCCACCCCATACCATGAAACCACGACCTCCATACAGGTCCCCTTCAAGGACATTACGGGGTTGGTATCTGGTTCCTGGTTCACGCCAGATGAAAACCCCGCGAGAATTAATTTTCAGACTGTACCTGGACTCCTCCGTGAACATAACCCAGGACCACTGCTCCAATGACCATGTACTGTGTTCTTGACACCAGGCTTTACGGACTCTCCTCTGACCACGCGTCAGTGGAACGCACCTTGTAGGTCTCTGGGCGAATAAACCATGTCTGTTCAGTCGTCTGTAGACTGTATGTCTGGAGACAACTGTTCCAGAGGCTGCAGTAAGATCCGAGCAAAGGCTACCTGCAGTACTCCGTGGATCTCTGCGGGCACTGATGGTGAGATATCGGTCTTCTTGTAGTGTTGTACACTGTGGACGTTCCGTACTGTAGCGCTTGGACACGTTTCCTGTCTGCTGGAATCGTTGCCATAATCTTGAGATCACACTTTGTGGCACACGGAAGGCTTGTGCTACGACCTGCTGTGTTTGACCAGCCCCCAGTCGCCCTGGTATTCTGCCCCTCATAAAGTCATCAATATATTTTCTTTGAGCCATTTTCAACACACAGTCACCATTAGCACGTCTGAAAACGTCTGCACCAACACACCTCTGCGTATGTGGACTGCAGCCAGTGCCACCGTGCGACGACCATAGGTCAAATACACCGCATGGTCATACTCCGAGGTGATTTAAACCCGCAAACCGCCCACCAGAGCGTTGCTCCACCATGTATAAGCATTATCCATAATTTATGAGCATGAGTGTAGGTTTTGCCAACGTCATTGCATTGACAGTAACCTTTGATCTAAGTGACGAAATAAATCTTCCCCTCTAGTGACTCCATCCAATCTGAGTAACTGTAAAAGCTCCTCAAACACATTAAAGTCATGATCTGTTCCGCGAACAAATATCAGTAGCCGCGCAGTATCTGAAACTTCATCATCGTCATCGATAGCTAAAGAGATCCATTCAAGTGACGGTCGCTCAGACTTCGCAAGTATTTTGGCTACCCTTAACCCTTACACTAGCACGTACACACGACTCGTTTTTGATTCCACTACGATACACAGGTGGCACAACAGGCCGGAACTGCTGTAACACATGCGTAGAAGCAGCATTATCGAAAGAGCCCTTAGAAATATTATAGTCAACGCGTAGTATGTCAACGTTTTGAATATTTACTGGATGTTCTGATGCATTTAAGATTTTTGTTTTCAATTACATCTATCTCAAAATCTAAAACCGAGTCTATATTATCATTCAGCTTAAAACCAATATATACATGACTCCAAACCTAGCGTTGTTAGAAAATTTTGATGTAAGCGTTGCTCAGCTTGACACTAGTATCATCCTTTACATCTTCTTGGTCGCTTTTGACGTTGTACGAACCTATTTTCCGCAAAAAAGTATAAAATAATGTCATTCAGTTAGTAAGTTTTAAGTACTTCTGTCCAGAATTCCCTGAACATCAACTGATCATAAAAGTAGAAGTTATTGTTCCTCGATGTAATATTCGGTATGTTGTTGTAGGCAAATAAGTTGAGGAGGGTAGTTTCATACACAGGATGAGTTAAATTTAGCTTGGGGTTATAACAACAGTTATAATCGAGTCATTACGAGATAGGCCGGCCGGTGAGGCCGAGCGGTTCTAGGCGCTTCAGTCTTGAACCGCGCGACCGCTACGGTCGCAGGTTCGAATCCTGCCTCGGGCATGGAAGTGTGTGATGTCCTTAGGTTAGTTAGGTTTAAGTAGTTCTAAGTTCTAGGGGACTGATGACCTCAGATGTTACGTCCCATAGTGCTCAGAGCCATAGGCTAAAGGTTAGATCATGCTGAATGACATTCGTTGTGATATTGTATATCTACATCTATCTACATCTACATTTATACTCCGCAAGCCACCCAACGGTGTGTGGCGGAGGGCACTTTACGTGCCACTGTCATTACCTCCCTTTCCTGTTCCAGTCGCGTATGGTTCGCGGGAAGAACGACTGTCTGAAAGCCTCCGTGCGCGCTCTAATCTCTCTAACTTTACATTCGTGATCTCCTCGGGAGGTATAAGTAGGGGGAAGCAATATATTCGATACCTCATCCAGAAACGCGCCCTCTCGAAACCTGGCGAGCAAGCTACACCGCGATGGAGAGCGCCTCTCTTACAGAGTCTGCCACTTGAGTTTATTAAACATCTCCGTAACGCTATCACGGTTACCAAATAACCCTGTGACGAAACGCGCCGCTCTTCTTTGGATCTTCTCTATCTCCTCCGTCAACCCGATCTGGTACGGATCCCACACTGATGAGCAATACTCAAGTACAGGTCGAGCGAGTGTTTTGTAAGCCACCTCCTTTGTTGATGGACTACATTTTCTAAGCACTCTCCCAATGAATCTCAACATGGTACCCGCCTTACCAACAATTAATTTTATATGATCATTCCACTTCAAATCGTTCCGCACGCATACTCCCAGATATTTTACAGAAGTAACTGCTACCAATGTTTGTTCCGCTATCATATAATCATACAATAAAGGATCCTTCTTTCTATGTATTCGCAATACATTACATTTGTCTATGTTAAGGGACAGTTGCCATTCCCTGCACAAAGTGCCTATCCGCTGCAGATCTTCCTGCATTTCGCTACAATTTTCTAATGCTGCAACTTCTCTGTATACTACAGCATCATCCGCGAAAAGCCGCATGGAACTTCCGACACTATCTACTAGGTCATTTATATATATTGTGAAAAGCAATGGTCCCATAACACTCCCCTGTGGCACGCCAGAGGTTACTTTAACGTCTGTAGACGTCTCTCCATTGATAACAACATGCTGTGTTCTGTTTGCTAAAAACTCTTCAATCCAGCCACACAGCTGGTCTGATATTCCGTAGGCTCTTACTTTATCAAGCGACAGTGCGGAACTGTATCGAACGCCTTCCGGAAGTCGAGTAAAATAGAATCTACCTGGGAGCCTGTATCTAATATTTTCTGGGTCTCATGAACAAATAAAGCGAGTTGGGTCTCACACGATCGCTGTTTCCGGAATCCATGTTGATTCCTACTGAGTAGATTCTGGGTTTCCAAAAACGACATGATACTCGAGCAAAAATTATATGACTTTATAATTTATAAAAAGTTCAGAAAGTTTAAATAAAGATGACCACATCTCTGACTTTTAGGCGGTTTAACTGTATTGTAATTACACCTCATTCGCGGTCTAACGCGCTGCTTCCCATGCGGGGAGACGCACCGGTCCCCGGCACGAATCCGGCCGGCGGATTAGTGTCGAGGTCCGCTGAGCCGGCCAGCCTGTGGATGGTTTTTAATGTGGTTTTCCATCTTCCTCTGCGAATGCGGGCTGGTTCCCCTTATTCCACCTCAGTTACACTATGTCGGTGATTGCTGCGCAAACACTTTCTCCACGTACGCGCACACCACAATTACTCTACCACGTAAAGTTTGGGGATGCACTCGGAATCCACTGGGAGCCGAATCGTATAATAACCTTCTACATCTACATCTACATGACTACTCTGAAATTCACATTTAAGTGCTTGGCAGAGGGTTCGTCGGACCACAATCATACTATCTCTCTACCATTCCACTCCCGAACAGCGCGCGGGAAAAACGAACAACTAAACCTTTCTGTTCGAGCTCTGATTTCTCTTATTTTATTTTGATGATCATTCCTACCAATGTAGGTTGGGCTCAACAAAATATTTTCGCATTCGGAAGAGAAAGTTGGTGACTGAAATTTCGTAAATAGATCTCCCCGCGACGGAAAACGTCTTTGCTGTAATGACTTCCATCCCAATTCGCGTATCATATCTGCCACACTCTCTCCCCTATTACGTGATAATACAAAACGAGCTGCCCTTTTTTGCACCCTTTCGATGTCCTCCGTCAATCCCACCTGGTAAGGATCCCACACCGCGCAGCAATATTCTAACAGAGGACGAACGAGAGTAGTGTAAGCTGTCTCTTTAGTGGACTTGTTGCATCTTCTAAGTGTCCTGCCAATGAAACGCTAGCTTTGGCTCGCCTTCCCCACAATATTATCTATGTGGTCTTTCCAACTGAAGTTGTTCGTAATTTTAACACCCAGGTACTTAGTTGAATTGACAGCCTTGAGAAATGTACTATTTATAGAGTAATCGAATTCCAACGGATTTCTTTTGGAACTCATGTGGATCACCTCACACTTTTCGTTATTTAGCGTCAACTGCCACCTGCCACAGAATACAGCAATCTTTTCTAAATCGCTTTGCAACTGATACTGGTCTTTGGATGACCTTACTAGACGGTAAATTACAGCAACCTTGGTTCGGTGTGGGGCAGCGGTGGGGTGGGTGGATTGCTGTGGCCTGTTGTGGGGTTGCGAACCACTGTCTCTGTCGTTTCTAGGTCCCTGGTTCAACACAAAATACATACACAATACACTTCGTTACATAGCTTTTGAAATACACTACTATTTCCAGAGCACTGTAAATTGCCAAAACTACTGAAGTAATATACCCTTATTTTTATAAGTTAATCAGTGTGAACCAAGTTCACTTTCCGTCTGGGAGCGAACAATCACATTCTCATATCTTGTAGACATTTTGGGTAAACATAAGTTGGACACATGGTGTTTTCAATTTTTTAGCATGATACTCTTAGTGCTTTCTTTGGAAGTCTGCTTAAGGCGAACAGACGAGAGGTAATACTGCACCTGCTTCGACTATCGCTATTATACGCTCTCAGAAGAACGATTTCACTTGTGCAACAACTTGTGAAGAGGTTTTATGGGTTATTTTCATTGCTGTTGTGAGATTACTGTCTAGCTTCTTACACATTAGACTATTTCAGTCTGTATAAGTGATGCCGTTTATTAGTTTTTATTTCTTCTGTTTTTTCCTTCTTCATACTCATGTCGCTTTTAACTTCAGATTCCATTGCACCAGTCATGCTAAGGCAGCTAATTTTTGTCTGAGCTTACTGTCTTTTGTCTTCACTCAGTGTCATGCGTTTTCAGCCACAACCCCGTCTGCTCCTCACTGCATGCCTGGCTAACTGTCTGGGTGCATTGCATAAGTGATATCATGTTCGATGCACATTGCGTCTAAAGAACAGACGCCAACATCTCCTCTATTTAGCTGCTCCATTAGCTTTGTTCCCAAACCACAGCATGAATAGCCAGGTACGTGAAGTTCTATGGGAAAGTTGTCCATAACACGATTAAGGAGATATCCTCATTGCTTCTTCTTCTTATTCGTTGTTCGAATTTCACCTCATGAGTGATGTACTAGAATCTATGCACTGCCCTTATATAAATATAGTAGCTGACGCAAAGTGTATGGCTGAAGAAAGCTTAGTGAGTTGGAAAATATGAATCTAGAAGCATGCTCTTACATTCCCTATCAGTCGTATTACTATTGAAAGTGTGTTGCCACCACAAAATCGCAAATATGGCGATCTGTTACCAGATTGAATGAGATGCATTGTAACTAGTCCTTCCAATTGTGGAAAGTCGAATGTGGTCATCATCTTTCTACATGAAAATGGTCTCAAATTTGAGAATGTGTACATATGTATATTTCATATACTTCAGCAATATAAGTATAAATTTCTAGTACAAGTGTTTGAAAATTTAATGAATGCTGTTGGATATTTCACATTTTCTACTAAGGAGTAAGTAACATGGCCCATTGAGGCACTACAGCTTGCGATATTTATTTTTGACAATACTGTTCGTGATAAGTCAGATCATAAAAAGGCTTACTTTTCTATGGGTTGCCATTTTGAACAAGACAGCTTTTGACTATAACAAACGTGTAGGAAGATTCCAAAGCAATTAATTAGAGACAATGTTAACATAATTATTTTAAATATTTTTTTGAAAAAAGATGAACATAACTTGAACCTGTATCCAGTGATCATATTAAAACCAGATATGAGTTTTAATGCATTCCTTGGAATGTGTAAATGAACACTGAGTAGTAATACATACAATTTTCTGATTATAAGCTTAGATGATTATTTAAATTACAGGTGTTATCATATTAACTTCAGTAGCAGTATTTGTATTTCAGATAATCTGCTACACATGAGCAGTGGTATAAATTGAGTGGTTTGTTTAATATCGGTTCAGTTATTGACTGAACAGTGTGGTTGTCAACATGTTTCTCAATCCAGCTTGGAGAAAGATTAGTCTTAAAAGTAAGTTGTTGAAATATCAACGACATAATTGCTGGAACCGTCATTGCTGCAGGAAAGGCCAGCATAAGTTGACTCTGGACTGGAAAGTACATTTAGACTTTTTTCTCAACTGCTAGGGAGATTGGAGAAGCTATTCCAGAAGGAGAATAAGGCAGATCAAGATGAAGGAGGTGAAACCAAAGACAACAATGTATTTATGAAAGGAGAAGGAAGTTGGTAATGGAAATGAAGAAGTGTCATGAAACAAAACTATGCAAGGGTCGGGAGGTGGACTGGACATATCACTTTTTGGTAAACTAATAAATAGAGTGCACGATACTGTATACAATATCATATCTGATATCAAAAGTTGGATTATTGGTAATTCACAAATAACTATTGAAGGAGATGATTTAATACCTCACAATGCAAGACACCGAAGTCGACCATCCGTCTTGCGTACCACAACCCTCACACGTTCGTTCCATTTCATATCGCTTTGCACCGTCACACCCAAATATTTAAAAGATGTGGTTTTGTCAAGTAGATCACTACTAATGCCGTATCAGAACATTACGAGTTTGTTTTTCTTACTCATCTGCGTTAACTGACATTCCTCTACATTTAGAACTAGCTGCCATTCGTCACACCAACTACAAGTTTTGTCTAAGTCATCCTGTATTCTCCAGCAGTCACTCAACTTCGACACCTCACCGTACACCACAGCATCATCAGCAAGCAACCGTGGTACTGCCACGCTTCCCTGGGGCACTCCTGACGATACCTTTTCTCTCTGATTAACACTTGTCGTCGATGACTACATACTGGGTTCTTTAACTTAAGAAGTCTTCGAGCCACTCACATATCTGAGAACCTATTCCATAAGCTCGTACATTCTTTCACAGCCTACAGTCGCGCTCCGTGTCAAACGATTTCTGGAAATCTAGAAATACTCTATGGAATCTGCAAGTAGACTTTGATCCACAGTTTGCAGTATATCATATGAGAAAAGGGCAAGATGAGTTTTGCACGAGCGATGATTTCCAACACCATGCTGATTTGTGGACATAAGCTTCTCGTCCTCAAAAAAATTTATTACATTTGAAGAATATGTTCAAGGATTTTGCACCAAACTAATACTAGGGATATTGATATGTAATTTTTCGGGTCCGTTATTTTGCCCTTGTTATACACAGGAATCACCTGCGCTTTCTTCCAGTCGCTTGGAATTCTACGCTGGGCAAGAGATTCACGATTAATGCAAGTCAAGTTAAGGGCCAGTGCCGTAGAGTACCCTTTGAAAAGTCGAATTGGGATTCCAACCAGGCCTGATGACTTATTTACGTATTTTCAACTTCTTCAGTTGTTTTTCATTGAACGTGAAATTTAAAACTTCGGCTTTCGTTTTGTTGTCTTCAGCTGTCACGCCAGAATGGTCACCAAGTGACTAGATGGAAGCCTTAGACACGCTTAACGATTTTACATTGGGCTAGAATTTTCTCAAACTCTGGGCCAGATATTTTTGCTGAGATATGACGGCGGTAGTAGTTGTATGCTTCGCGCATAGGTCTTTTCAAAGACGCACGAATCTCTACTAAAATTTGCTTGTCGTCATTTGCACGTTCTGTTCTGAATCGAGAGTGCAACAGTCTCTGCTTCCTAAGCATTTTCCGAATTTTGGTATTAAACCATGGTGAGTCTTTTCCACCCTTAATCTACTTACTACGCACATAACTCGCTAAACCACGATTTACAATCTGCTTGAACATTGCCCTTAATCCCTCTACGTCCATCTTAGTGGAACTAAATGACGTTATTTCACTAAGTGAGCTGCTAACAACCGCTTATTTACTCTTTCTAGCGGAAACACTCTCCTAGCCTTCTTAAATGATTTACTTGCTACTGATCATATTCTTTGAATGACTATATAGAACTGTCACAGCAGAATTTTGTTACCCCTAGACCTGTTGAAAATTGCAAGATCTACTTGCACCCCACACGTGAGGCCCGCAGCATTGAAGAGGAGCTTCGCAGAGCATTGATCATTGCTTGAAGTTTCCATTGAAAATAAAGTAAAATGCTTTACTGCAGAATCATAAGTTGCGTATGAGAACATCCCATCAGATGAGAGACATCTGCAAAATGTGCATTTCATAAATTCGAAAATTTCTCACTTAATTATTGGATGGTATTTCGTATATAGAATAGCACGCATTGGATCTTGGGAATAGAGGGAGACGTATTGTATTAGATTCCACAGAAAAATTGATTAAATCGCCAGAATTGTAGAGCTCGTAGTCACGTCTGCATAGTGCAAGCAGCTTTCAGGTGGGTGCTGTCTTATCACAGAGGCGGGAGGAAACTGATAACTGTGAAACTTCCTGGCAGGCTACAACCGTGTGCTGGACTGCAACTTGAACCCAGGACCAGGCTTCTGGAAAGTGATGACTACACTTGTGGTGTATTAAGACGCACAGCATTTTGGATTATTACGTGTGCCTTAAAGCGCAGAAAAAATTTTACCATAAAATTTTCTTTTACCGAAAAAACTGTGATACAGAGATGCGTCGCCTGCCTGTCTGGTCGTTGTTGCAGAGCTTGTTTTTCTGGATATCTCGGGCTTGGATTACTCAAAGATCACGTTCCTTGCAAATGTGGGAAACCCGGAATATGATGTAACATCAACAACAGGATGCAAAACTTGTTGACTACTGCGTAGTATCATATATTTTTCTGCTGACTCAGCATGGTGGCATGTTACAAAAGCAAGAATATTCGCTTAAGAGGCTTCAGAGAAGAACGTAGAAGACTGAAATTTCGCGAAAATATCTCGACATAAGGAAAACCGCCTTTGCTTTAATTACTGCAAGCCCAATGCAAGTGTCATATCCGTGTCGCTCTCTCCCCTATTTCGCAATAATGCAGAACGAGCTATCCTTCTTTGAACCTTTTCGATGTCCTCAATCGACCGTTCTTGGTAAGGCACCCATAGCGCGCAGCAGTACCTAGAAGAGAACGGAGAAGCTTGGTGTAGGCAATCGCTGTAGTAGATCTGTTACAGCTTGTAAGTGATCTGCCAGTAATAGCAGTCTTTGGTTCACCTTCCTCAGAGCGTCTGCTATGTGATCGATCTAGTTTAATTTTTTCATAAGGGGAATCCCTAAGTATTTAGATAAATTGACGGAATTTAGACTCCTGTTATTTATTATGTTATCGAAATTTAACGCGTTTTTTTAATACTCATGTAGGCAACTTCTCAGTTTTCATTATGTGCAGTCAACTGCCTCTTTTCGCACCATACATAAACCTTGTTTAAATTATTCTGCACGTAAGTCAATGCTGGAGTTTTCTAGATGTATGTAGGAAGTCCAAAATTAGATGGGCATATTTGATAAGGATGAGAATGTACTCCGTAGAATCGGCGGAGAAAGGCACGGGTAGAAGACTCTTACAAAGAAGAAGGAGCAGGATGATAGGACACGTGTTAAGACATCAGGGCATAACTTCCATAGGACTAGAGGAAGCTGTAGAGAGTAAAAACTGTCAGGGAAGACAGAGGTTGGAACACATCCAGCAAATAACTGAGCACGAATTCCTCTCCTGTGCCAACCTCTTCATCTCAGAGTAGTAGCTGCACGACACTCAAGTATCTGCACCTCACAGAGTAACTATATGTGAGAATAAATTTTTCGTTTCATTAACCGATGTTTGGAGAACAACTTACATATCCTGTTCCGTTCTCTTTCCGTATGAGAACGGCAAAGCCTACCACGCCCTCCGAGCCTCTCGAATTCAAAGTAAACGTTGATGTTTGTACAAGCATCCTTGAACTGTGTGGAAGCAAAGGCGATTTGTGCTTTCTCGCAAACAATGCTTGTACATGCTGCCTATTGGGCATTCAGCTATATGTGTGACTACAGTAATAGTCAAAATTCAAAAATTTGTAAATTTTTGCTGTCACTGACATCTTAGCTCACAGTACGCTTTGGATGAGTACCTTGGCAACAAAATAATGAGGAATTATACGTATGGAACTATAGCTATTCATGATATTCATTGCTGTGTCTGGCAGTCTAAACTCAGATTAGATAGGGAAAACGAAATTGAGAAATTTAGGAAAACATGAAAGTGTAATTAATCACGACACTCATACAGAGCACAGACGATGCTCCTCCCGAATTGGAATACAGTTTCATATGAACTGTAGCTCGTTAGCTTACATAGCATCATTTCCTGTGATTTTCGTCTATGACAAGATCACTTCTTGCATGGCTTTATTATCTAACTTTGAGGTAAGTTCCACAAGCCAAGCTCACGGCGAGTAATACGGTAATAGTGACGCTAGAAATGCCAATACTTCTAGAGTCTATGTAGCAAGTAACACTGTTTCCTCACCTTTGTAATATTGCAGATTACTTGTAAGACTCTGCTTCTTTACTGACGCCTAAATGTTCAACTGTATCTTTCCTTGAGATGAGCACGTGAACATCTTTAAACTTGGCTACCATTTCCCTAAAGTTATGGTTACCGATTCTATACCCATGGCAGGTAGTGTCATAACCGAAAAAATAAAGAAAATTGCAGTCAGGAAACAGTAGAAAACTCTCGTATGATAATAACTCAACTTTAATTTTACTATACTACAGTTTTCACTCGATAACTTTGTAAGGTGGCAGAATAAATGTAGGTCAGATTCTTACCTTACATCGCAACAGGGAGGTGAATATGGCATCTAACTTAATTCGGCAGTAATGAGCGAATTTGCCTAGCACTGTGTAATGAAGAAAGGGATGACATTCAATCGACAGTAATTAACACACTGTTCCTATAATGCATGTTTGAGCAGAAGGTGAAACAAGCAGTGAGAGGCGTTTTAGTTTGGAAATCAGATGGACGATGCAGAGGCAAGGCTGCATTACAGGGGGTACTTCGGAAACCACTTACAGGGGTGTCCCAGGTGGAAAGTCAACGACTGACCAGGTGACTCAGATGGGGAGAGTGCATATAATGACCCATCTGAGGGAGGACAGGAAAGAAAGCTTTTAAAAAAGCTGCGTTTCGGAATTTCAAATGGATATGAAACAAGACCAGTGACGCATTTTCGATCACGTGTCCAGCGAGTGATACACACGTGAGAGAGTCAATGTACGCATTTAGGTGTCTGGAATGGGCACAAAACGTCCGCTTGGCGCACGCGGTAAGAAGGAGAAAAGTTCCGAAGTTTCGACGCAATTTAATGGTAGGGACCTTGCGATTGGTAGAGAGAGTTTCCAAAAAATAAGAGGAACGCTCCTACTGACGGAAAAAAGCCGTGATATGAAGAACGAAAAAACCCAGGTGGGGAGACAGTTCAGCTATGAGTAAGACAAGACAGATATTTTCGTGGACTCTTCTCTGAACTGCCATCAAGTGCAGAACAGAGCACATAACGCTCTGTACGATGCAGATGAGTAAATTGTGTGAACAGTACGTTCACAGTGGCTGATATCCAGCTAGAAATTAGCTGTAGCATCGTTTAGCTCCAACTGTGGAGAAACGAATGAGCCAATTAGTTAATTGTTCTTGCGAGAACTGAGAGGGCATTATAATATGCACGCTGCTCCAACCATGCGCGCGTAGATCACCACATTCTAAGACTTGGGATGAGTACATGTTCCCTCGCATAACGAGAAACATAGGAAAAGTTTCTGCTGAAAAATTTAGCAAAGGTGTAATTAGTTTTACAGGAATTTCAGCGGAAGAGAACAGTCTAGCAGACGACAGTTCATCGCAGCTTAAGGTAATTACTGCGTGCGGAGGTGTAAACTTGATGGTTCACCAGCTTGCGTCCACTGTAAACTCGAGCGACCTTGGGTAATATTTTTCTCAATTTGTCACATAACTAACCATCCACCATAGACTTGACTATCATCCTAAAAACAGTACTAAACTTTGAACCGGAATAGGACGATTTCTGTAGTATTGACCAACATCATAACATAAGTGTAAAGAAACGTCTAGTTAAACTTCAATATTGTCGTTTTCAGGATAATTTAACCTTGTGAGAGTTAACATTTAATATTGTTGTGTTTAGAATTATTTCACTTTTTGATGTTGGTGATGTGTGTTAGCCTGACAACTACATAGTTATTCATATTTGGTACAAAATTTCACATCAGATGCGTGTGTTCGGGCATGAATGTTCTCTGTCATTTCATAGCACCACTTACCGCTAAGACTCCGTTTCACTTCGTAAATGATGTACCAGTGTACAGAGTGTCCCATTTTTCTTGACCACCCTAAATAATTGTCTGTCCGGATGCAAATTAAAAAATGTTTCAAGCAAATCTTCTTTATCTCTCAGGAGGACATCAATCAGCATGATTGCCTTCGTTGTAACTTTGTTTTTACAAAGATATGAACAGAGGTATGACTTTTTTAAGTGGCACCCTGTATTTTTTATTCGGTAATTCATTTCCTCTCGTACACAGCTATTCAAAAATGTATCACAGTGTACCATCCACTGAAACACAACGTTATTAATTACATAAAGCAACACTGACTTTGAGCCCGAGATAACAAACTCGTCCACTGGCTGGAGTTGTTAGAAAACAAATGAAAACCAAGTAAACACATAACACAAAATTGACTTTGACTCTCCTGTACCATTGCCCAGGAGTAGAACACTCAAAGGTGCTCAAAGTGGTGACCCTGGACACTGATACACTGGTGCACTCGTTTAATGAAAGAATTATTTACTGCTTCCAGTGTTACCTGCTAAAGAGAGTTAAAAGCAAGCACGATACGTTCCTGCATGTCCTCTGGAGTTGGAATATTGCGATAGACAACGTCTTCAATGCATCTGCAAAGAAAAATGTCCAGAGGATTTAAGTCAAGAGACCTAGCAGTCCAAGTAACAGCTCCTCCTTGACCAATCCATCTGGGAGAATACCTTCGGTTCAGAACACGACGTGCACGCAAGGAATTATTTGCTGGACATCCGTCGTGTTGATACAAAATAAGCATTCTGGTTCTTAGCGGCATTTCATCCAGAAGAGGAGGAGGAATTCGCCTGAGGATGTTGGCATACGCTGTGCTGTTTAGACTACCATTGATGAAATGTTGTTGTTGTTGTCTTCAGTCCTGAGACTGGTTTGTTGCAGCTCTCCAAGATACTCTATCCTGTGCAAGCTTCTTCATCTCCCAGTACCTACAGCAACCTACATCCTTCTGAATCTGTTTAGTGTATTCATCTCTTGGTCTCCCTTTACGATGTTTACCCTCCACGCTGCCCTCCAATACTAAATTGGTGATCCCTTGATGCCTCAGAACATGTCCTACCAACCGATCCCTTCTTCTAGTCAAGATGTGCCACAAACTCCTCTCCTCCCCAATTCTATTCACTACTTCCTCATAAGTTATGTGATCTACCCATCTAATCTTCAGCATTCTTCTGTAGCACCACTTTTCGAAAGCTTCTATTCTCTTCTTGTCCAAACTAGTTATCGTCCATGTTTCACTTCCATTCATTGCTACACTCCATACAAATACTTTCAGAAACGACTTCCTGACACTTAAATCTATACTCGATGTTAACAAATTTTTCTTCTTCAGAAACGCTTTCCTTGGCATTGCTACTCTACATTTTATATCCTCTCTACTTCGACCATCATCAGTCAAACTCTTCACGCAGTATCCTATCTCCCATTTCATCTTCATCTGCATCCTCTTCCATTTCCACAATATTGTCCTCAAGTACATCGCCCCTGTATAGACCCTCTATATACTCCTTCCACCTTTCTGCTTTCCCTTCTTTGCTTAGAACTGGGTTTCAATCTGAGCTCTTGATATTCATACAAGTGTTTCTCTTTTCTCCAAAGGTCTCTTTAATTTTCCTGTAGGCAGTATCTATCTTACCCCTAGTGAGATAGGCCTCTACATCCTTACATTTGTCCTCTAGCCATCCCTGATTAGCAGTTTTGCACTTCCTGTCGACCTCATTTTTGAGACGTTTGTACTCCTTTTTGCCTGCTTCATTTACTGCATTTTTATATTTTCTCCTTTCATCAATTAAATTCAATATATCTTCTGTTACCCAAGGATTTCTACTAGCCCTCCTCTTTTTACCTACTTGATCCTCTGCTGCCTTCAGTACTTCATCTCTCAAAGCTACCAATTCTTCTTCTACTGTATTTCTTTCCCCCATTCCTGTCAATTGTTCCCTTATGCTCTCCCTAAAACTCTGTACAACCTCTGGTTTAGTCAGTTTATCCAGGTCCCATCCCCTTAAATTCCCACCTTACTGCAGTTTTAATCAACAGTTCATAACCAATAGATTGTGGTCAGAGTCCACGTCTGCCCCTGGAAATGTCTTACAATTTAAAACCCGGTTCCTAAATCTCTGTCTCACCATTATATAATCTATCTGAAAGCTGTCAGTATCTCCAGGCTTCTTCCATGTATACACCCTTCTTTTATGATTCTTGAACCAAGTGTTAGCTATGATTAAGTTGTGCTCTGTGCAAAATTCTATCAGGCTGCTTTCTCTTTCATTTCATAGCCCCAATCCATATTCACCTACTACGTTTCCTTCTGTCCCTTTGCCGGCCGGAGTGGCCGAGAGGTTCTAGGCGCTGCAGTTTGGAACCGAGCGCCCACTACGGTCGCAGGTTCGAATCCTGCCTCGGGCATGGATGTGTGTGATGTTCTTAGGTTAGTTAGGTTTAAGTTGTTCTATGTTCTAGGCGACTGATGACCTCAGAAGTTAAGTCGCATAGTGCTCAGAGCCATTTAAACCAACCTTCTCTCCCTTTTCCTACTACCGCAGTCACCCATGACTATTAAATTTTCATCTCCCTTCACTATCTGAATAATTTCTTTTATTTCATCATACATTTCTTCAATTTCTTCGTCATCTGCAGAGATAGTTGGCATATAAACTTGTGCTACTGTAGTAGGCGTGGGCTTCGTGTCGATCTTGGCCACAATAATGCGTACACTATGCTGCTTGTAGTAGCTTACCCGCACTCCAATTTTTTTATTCATTATTAAACTTACTCCTGCATTACCCCTATTTGATTTTGTATTTATAACCCTGTATTCGCCTGACCAAAAGTCTTGTTCCTCCTGCCCGCGAACTTCACTAATTCCTACTATATCTAACTTTAACCTATCCATTTCCCTTTTTAAATTTCCTAACCCACCTGCTCGATTAAGGGATCTGACATTCTACGCTCCGATCCGTAGAACGCCAGTTTTCTTTCTCCTGATAACGACGTCCTCCTGAGTAGTCCCCGCCCGGAGTTCCGAATGGAGGACTATTTTACCTCCGGAATATTTTACCCAAGAGGACGCCATCATCATTTAACCATACAGTAAAGCTGCATGACCTCGGGAAAAATTACGGCTGTCGTTTCCCCTTGCTTTCAGCCGTTCGCAGTACCAGTATAGCAAGGCCGTTTTGGTTGGTGTTACAAGGCCAGATCACTCAATCATCCAGGCTGTTGCCCCTGCAACTACTGAAAAGGGTGCTGTCCCTCTTCAGGAACCACACGTTTGTCTGGCCTCTCAACAGATACCCCTCCGTTGTGGTTGCACCTACGGTACGGCCATCTGTATCGCTGAGGCACGCAAGCCTCCCCACGAACGGCAAGGTCGAAGATTGATGAAATAAGGGCCAATAATTGTAGTACCAAGCATCCCACACCAGACGTTATCTCTCCATTGACGCTGATGTTCCACCTGTCTAAGCCATCGTGGGTTGTCGCTGGACCAACAATGCATGTTCCTTGTGTTTACCTGTCCTTTGTTTGAGAAGGAACATTAATCGGTAAATAGGTCATTGGAGAAGCAGTACGGGTTGGCGAGGATTTACTGCTCTGCCCATTGACAGAACCATACACGATTCTGGAAATCATTCCCATGCAGTTCTTGATGTAGGTGTACATGGTAAGGATAGAACCGGTGACGTGTAAGAATACGATTTACACTGGTTTTAGGAATGCCAATCTCGTGTTCAAGATGTTGTGTGCTCACATGTGGATTCATAGCAACGGAAGCGAGAACAGTAACTTCGGCAGCTTCCTGAAGCGTCGCAACAAGACGAGAAAACATCCGTTGGGAAAGTGGGTTCTTGTCAGGATATCGCTCTCTGTACAGTTCCGCTACCTGCGTAGCATTTCGCTTGCCTTCAACAACAACAACAACAACAATAAAAGAAACGTTATGTCGATGCTGTTTTTAATAAGGACAGCCTTTACTATATGCGTACTCTAAACAACAGTATTTAAAAGGACTAAAGTACTGTACTAAATGTACACGTACATAAGAACACAGTATTGCAATTACTGTTCTGCTAATTTACATTCCCCATAAATGAGTAGCATTTCTACCTTCTACTCTCACAACTCTTCAACTGACGATGGTTGAAGGAACGACGGGTGTGCATTCTACTTATGTTTACATTTGCCCTCTGTCAACGTCAGCACGTGGATGTGTTCCATTACCCCAAGTACCCGCTAGGAACGTCAACGTCAGTGTTGTATTACGTAGTTAATAATGTTGTACACTGTGATACATTTTTGAATTGGTCTTCAGGATCGGAAATGAAGTACCGAATACAAAATATAGGGTGTCATTTAAAAAAGTCATACCACTGTTCATATCTCTGTATAAAAACAAAGCTACTAAGAAGGCGGCAACCATGCTGATTGATGTCCCCCTGACGACTAAAGAACATCTGCTTGAAACATTGTGTGATTTGCATCTGGACAAACAGCTATTTAGGGTGGTCAAGATAAACGAGAAACACTGTATAGCGTGTAGGAATGTGCCGATAATCATTCCATTTTACTTGGCCATCAACTTCTGGTGCATTTCTGGCATTTCCCCACTTGGTGTAGGGTATGACCACTGCCCGCCGCGACGATGGATGTCGCCTGGTGGCCTCGTGGGAACGTGGCGCTGTAGAAAATGTATGCAAACGAAACAGACGCAGGGGGGAGATCGCCCTAGCGAAGATATAGACTGCAAATTGGGAAATCCACTGAAATAAGCGACACCGACGAAAGGCAGACTATTATTACGCAGAGCCTGTGAACGAGTATCTCGAAAACGGCGAAGTTGGGCAACGTTCAAGTGCTACTGTCGTGAGCATGTACAGAAAGAGGTAGAAGAACAGTGAAACTACCACTAGGCTCTAGATGGTTGGACGTCCACGACCTTCCACAGAAAGTGCGGTCCGGATACTTGCCTGCTTTGTAAAGTACGATAGAAGGTGGTCTGTGGCACCTCTGCCGAAAGAGCACAATGCTGGTAGGGGCACAAGTGCTTCGGAGCACCCCGTTCATTGTACATTGTTTTACTCCGCAGCAGACAACTTCTACGTGTTCACATGTTTACCCAAGGACATCGTCAATTACAATGGGGCACGGGACCTTCGAGATTCGACCGTCGATCAATGGAAACGTGTCGGATGTTCGGGTGAATCACGTTTCTGCTACACTCTGTTGCTGGTTGTCTACACAAACGCCGTTCTTACCCATCAATGTGTGTGAGTTGGCAATTCAAAGCAAGGATGTAGTCGGAGCGCGGATGCCTCATTTCACAGCCCTGAAGATAATTGCACATAGCTTACACATCGATTTCCTTATACTAACGTCTGTTTGCGTCTATTGCATGGGATAAAACATGAAAGTCTGTTATGTCACAACACGAAGCTTCCTTTTATCCATACCTCCTTGCAATCGATTCTGCAGTTATGATACTGGACTAGAAATTATTGCTTTCTTGCTCATTAAAATTGAAACATCGAAAGAATAAACTTGGTTGGTTGACTGGTTGAATTAGCAGAGGTGAAACTTCTTTATTTAAATGTGAGAATCTGTACTTAAATTGCTGAATGACTGAGAAGTTGAATCTTCTACGTTATTTGATTCTGAAACAGCTGAGTAAAACTGAACGTACTTTCTCTTTACTTTTTCTTATCATGTCAATACTGACCCACAATATTCTAGCGCAACCCAATCTGACGGCTCAAAAAAAAAAAAAAAAAAAAAAAAAAAAAAATTGGACTTCAAATAATTACTACAATAGAATGGCCCTGAATAAGAAGCAATCCTGACAATAACCTATACATTTCATTAAGCACTTACCTCACAAAAATCTTCATTACGCGAACTACTGCAACACAGCGAGAGTCAGTACTGCCAGCTAAATAGAAGATTCTAACTACTAAAGCCACTAACTTCTAATAGGCATGTGGTTAGCAAACGAAAGATTTGGTTGAAAACCAAATAATGTATTTTTTACCTTAATAATGTGACATCCAATGCAAACACGAATATAAATCGTCATTGACATCTAGTACATAGGTATATAATCATGAATAATATTCGATCTCCAAGTCGAACATATACAGATCGGTAGCCTACGCTAACACTTCAGACCTGTACCCTCCGTCAGTGCTAACTTCTCAGATCTAACATCCATCACTACTGGCTGTTCACCTCCAACTGCCCAACAGTACTTCCTTCACTGCTGGCGACTAACTTCCAACTGCCCAAGACTGCTGGCGATTAACTTCCTACAACGGGTCCAACCAGCCACACGGTCTCTTACAAAGAAAGCGCAGTCAGAGATCCAATGCAAAGCGCTACACAGCGCTGCCAACACAGAAGCAGCCCACTTACAGAGGGAATCAAACACAGAGGTCACCAGTCTCATCGGATTAGGTACGGATGGGTAAGGAGGTCGGCCGTGTCCATTCAAAATAACCACCCCAGCATTTTTCTGAAGGGATTTAGGGAAATCACGGAAAGCCTAAATCAGGATGCCCGGACGTGCGTTGAGAATAAGCTTGTTAAATAGTAAATATTACATAATATCGAAAATTTGAGAGAAGGATAAGAGTGATAAAGTGGAATTTCCACCTCATCTTTTCCCAGATACGTGGTGAACATCCTCAGATGTCGTAAAAAACATGGCTAATACAACATCATATCATTGGCCACGTATTTTATGCAGTGATTTCTATGTTTAAAACTACCATGTTCTTATAATAGAAGAAACTTTTATCGGAAAGAATACGAATCCAATTCCGATATCATAAAAAAAATCTGTGCTACTATAAATGATGCCGTGGCACGGAGTACGACCTTTAAAATATATTTATTGTGAATAAAATGAAGTTAGTGTCAGAAAACGCACTTCAGCTATTAGTTCAGATGGTGATTGCTGTACACAGTTACGAATATATCTATGAATTCGGAGTATTTCGAAACGGCCACAGCATTTACTCGTAAAATGAAACTAGTATCATAGAAAAACCTGTAAAATTATAGTGGTCACCACGATACATGATACGAATTAACAGGAAAGTAAGTACTTATGTTATAGGTGAAAGACTGATAAATCAACTAAAGATTAAATTTCGTCCAAAATAGAAGTGACAGTATTTTCTTTCTTAGACACAGTAGAGATTTAAAAACTAGTTTCCTTGGAACGGGCGAAAATATTTAAAGAAATAGCACAAAAAATACAGTTCGGAATGCGTACTAAGTAGTGACGTCATAGCAACCACTGATCAGAGCTGATGGCTAGTATCGCAAATTCCATCTCGGGAAAAAATAGTCGCACAGTCTGCGTCCACAATTAGGCTACAAACGCTGTGCTATCCTGTATCCCACTAGCCACGAGAAATGCCAGTGGAACAGACGAGATTAATATCTCCATCTGGTCAACTGTTAAGCAACAACAACTTTGTTCCTTCAGTCTCTGTCGAGATGTTTCGAATTAATCTCACTACCGTGTTGAACTGCCTTACGATTGGCAACTATATGTCGATAGTTCTCTTTACATGATCGTATAAACTGCGGTGACAAACATATCTTCGAAAACCAGAAACCAAAATGACTGTGCAGTAGTGCATATTACAGCGCAACGAGGGTATTATTTTCAGTGCGTGGGTGCATCAAAACAAGTCTCAGCCACGCCCTTCTTTGTGCTAACGAGATGCTTACACGGCCATTATATAATTTGCTGCGCTACTTAAGAAGAATTAACATGGACAGCTTTGAGAACCGATAGAAATTAGAGACACGATGGCCTCGTAATCTCTGTGTATTCTGTAAACAGCGGGCCTTCTCTCGTTTGTACTCCAGTTATTTAGTTAATTGCGACATCGCGTGAGGCTGATGGTCGATGGTTCAAAATGTTACGTATAATTAAACATCACTGCAGGGTGTTTGCTTCATGAAATGACAGGAAAAAACTGCCCAGCGTGTATTTACTTTCATCAGTAAAAACAATGCAGCAGCGCAAATGTAGATGAAATATATCACTTTAACCAAAAACAGAAAGCAATTAGTTAATAACATTGCGAGTGCTTGTCGTCTGCTGGAAGTTGACGTAGGCTATGACCTCTTCCACCGAAAGCCATAGTAAATAAATCGGATGTGTAGGGATATGTATGGCAGTGTGAATTGTTGATGTAAACGCATTGCAGTAAACACATACAACTACCCCAAAAATGGACGCGTAAAAACACTGAAGCAAGTCACCTTCCTATTTAAGAGCGAGCTGCTCGCCTTTTAAGTACTCTGAATAAACCAGTTCTTGTTAAAACTGGTAGTGACGAATAAGGCATAGGTGTGAGAGATATATTGTACTTTATTTTTATCCAGGTGAGGTCAGTGCCCAATAGCGGAATACGTTACTCCGTATACGACGAGGCTGCTCAACCAGTCTCTCTCTTTTCCTCTCCCAATTTGCTAATCACTACACAGTAAGTAATCATGATTTTCCCAAAACGAACTCGCATACCGGTCCGCCACGCAGACAGATGAATCTGTTTAGCAACAGTTTCTAGGGAAGGGGAGCAGGTAATGGATAATGACTTGTGGGAAATGCATACAGAACCGTTTGTCATGAAATCTTGAAAATGTTTTCACATTCACTGCGGACATGTACAGTCCGTCGAAAAAGTCGGAAACCGACTTTATTCATGGAGGTTAAGAGACCAGTCAATTCTGAACAGGCAATGCTAACCAGTGGACGTGTCACAAACAGCAATGGTGACAACATCTCTAAATCAGTTGTTCAAGATATTCCCCAGAACGTTCTGAATAAGAGAAAAGCGTATGCAAAGTTGGTCCCGGACTCCTTGACTCCAGAAAAAAAAGACACGAGTACGCCTGCAGCGTCTTAAGGATGTGCGGAATGCTCTATACTTACCGTATTAAGTTGAGCCAAAACTTAAAAACATTTTCTCATGAGTGATTCGGACTATACTCTTAATTTTAAAACGGAACGCTGACAAATGTTCTGCTTTTCTAATGAATTAATCGTTCTGGAAAAGAAAGTTTAGTTTTTGAGATGATTTATTATTTTTTTTTAGTCTAAATGTTATAGATCTATCAAATATTTTAAAATTCAAATCCGTTAATACAAAATAGTTTCACAAATCTTTTAATTCAGGTATATTAGAAAGCCTTTAGGAACAACTCACGAAAGCTTCATCTTTCTACTATAAATAGACTCTGAGAAAATATTCCTTATATGCAGAAAACGTAATGTTACGATGAATGAACCTAAAGCTTTTACTTCAATGCATGCCTGCTCCGTAGTATCATCATAATTGTCCAACAGCTTCCTATTGATGGGTCTCCTAAGCTGTCTAGCCATCTTTGAATAGATTTTTACAACATTCTCTGAAGACCTGAGTCGTTCCTTGTCTCAATAAAGCGTAAATGCTGCAGTTCCTAATCCTACGCAGAGCCACATCTTCTGCAAAACTTTGCACTTTACTGTATTACCCTAACTGAATGGTGAAGCAGCCTCATAAATTTCAAAGTGAAGAGTGTTTATTTCCATAAACACAGTTTTAGGTAGTCCGTTCCATATCGCTAGGTCCGTACACCCAATTGGAGTTTCTTTAGTAGACTAATAACTGCTAGGTCTCGGAACATTCGTTTTAATTTGTTCATTATGGCAGGTGACAAATGATGAGGGTGACTGAAATTTTGTTTAATTATCTTGCCTTTACTGTATTTGCGCCAACTACCTACTCCTTTTAGACACAGCCCATGTTGGGGATTCTCATTGCTTGTAGCTGTGTGAAAAAACAGAGTCCAGACTTCTTATTAATTTTACTTCTGCTGTATTCTGTCTAGTTTCTAGACTATATCACTTTCGAATATAGTTTACAGCAGCATCTGTTATTCTGATTCTATTTTTTTTTCTTTTTTTCACATACAAATTTTCCATCCTTCGGTTTGTTGGCGATCATGATAGCCTGGAGCCGTCGAAGTTTTGATCCCATCCTTTTCTGAATGTGGCCAACACACTCTAGCTTGCTGATGTTCACTTTGTTTCCATATGACCTCAGTCTCTCATTTTCCTAGAATGCCTTTGAATCACAGTCTCCAAAATAATTTATGTATCTGACGTTGTACCATTTTACTGAGCGTTGAATTATAATTGCATCTGCAATGCTCGGGAAGTATTGCCTCATCAATTTTCTTGCCAGTGTCCACTGTTATAGCTGTTAGAGCAACATTCAAGGCAGTGTGGCCTCTCTTTTACCATCTCCCATGAACAGCCATGAAAAAGCCCTCTTACCGTTATTTTCCTTAACAGTTTCCTCAACAGCACCTTTCAAATTTTCCTGTGCCTTATCTTCAACAGCAGGACCTATTGCAATGATGTGCTTACCAAATTTTGAGGGTGGATCAGGGAGGTTCATCATACCACATAACATGGCACCTGCATCCTGCATTTACGTATAAACCGTAATCCATAAATCAATCTAATGTTTATATCATATAGTTTACCTGTATCTACAGTAACATGAGAGCAATTGAAAAAAATAACACTGTGTATGCAAGATCTGCACATCAGCTCTAATTCACACGGACGTCCTACAGGTGTGTTCGTTTTCAGTGAAATATCACATTTCCCACATTGTTTGCAACATACATAATTTTTCAAAACAGACACACGAACTATCTCGCATTATGTAGTTTCAACATGTAGTTACTTGTATTGTTCGTGAACTACAGCTTGTGTTCTTTTTGACGCACTTTCAAGTGTAGCGTCAGCAACATCACTCTTGGCTTGGCTCTGAGCACTATGGGACTTAACATCTTTGGTCATCAGTCCCCTAGAACTTAGAACTACTGACACCGAACTAACCTAAGGACATCACACAACACCCAGTCATCACGAGGCAGAGAAAATCCCTGACCCCGCCGGCAATCAACATCACTCTATGTATCACTACTAGTGTAGAGGTTAGACACTACTGGGATGTCAAATACTGATGTTGGCGATGAATCAGACGAATTCTGAGTACCCCTTACTTTCTTGCACTGATGTACTCGCTTCATACGATGTCTTGGTATGTTGATGGAAAGAAAAGTCAATGACTTCACCACAAGCACATGAACAAAGGGAATAACACAATAGCGCAAAATCGATTATCAACTGTCTTAAAAAGCCGCCAACACAAAAGATAACGATTGTGTGCTATGTGCTCAGCTATATTTCCGGCAAGGCAGGCTGTATCTAGCAGAAACACGGTGTGGAACATTGTGTACTGCAAGTTTAAATAAAATAAACGATTTGAAATACTTCTATGTACGTCATCTCAGTATTTTATACACAGTTTTAAATGTGAGACTCTAAAATGCATTTTCCCAAAAACCCATTTTCTCATCGAAAAAACTCATTCCGCATACCTTTAATTGAAATACAAAATGCGGACAGATGTTTCCTGAAAAAAAAAAAATTATCATGCATGAGGTGACTTGGTGTTATCAATACGAACCTACGAGAAAGTGCAGAAATTCAGACGAAAAGTCAAGGCATTCACGAATTTCAAGCCAGAATGACAAGCGAATTGAACAACATTCCAATGAAGGGCTTTTGCTACAGTTTCAAATGATTAAATGAACTTTCTGTGTGTTGTACCCAAGTCGGGGAGGAGGAGATTATATGTAATACCTGAAGCATTAAAATAATCATCAAAACTTTTCTTTGGTTTTTATTAATGCAGTCTCGGAACTTTCTGTTTGTACTGACGGAGTATACGAGTTGCTTTCCCCTCCTATCACCATCCTGTCCCCTTACCCCACCCCAGCCCAGCCTACACACTCCCCCACCCCTTCCAGCTCAGAGCCTTGTTACTTCCTTGCACGCATATGCGTGTATATCCACATATTGTATCTGACATATCACCATATCCTTCAACAACAATGATGTTGACAGTTTTCGTCAGTACGGAAATGTAGCTTGTGGCAGCTTCCATTCAGCACGAATGAGAACGTTATTGTAAACAAAGGATGATTGGTTTAATATACCGATGTCATGCATCTTTATCCGACGTTGTTTTACTGTCTGTTCAAATAAAATAGTATTGATTCCGGGACGTCTACGATATTTACGTCGTATTAGGCGTTAATTCTGCGAAACGCTGTCCATACACTTATTACCTTAGCGTGACTAGACCTACACAGTTCGTGTACAAAATTTTGCTCTTACTCTCTGACACCTGGTGCGACATAAACAAGTAGTCTGCCAAAATCGCATCAGGCTGGTCCAACTTGGTTTCCCCGATTTCGCAAATTACTGACTTCTTCCTAAAGGGGAAAGAGCTGAAGACAGGCTTCAGCGATCCCGCCTGCCATTAGTAGGAAAAAAAGTTTTGGAGACAATGACTTACGTCCTCAGCGTCGGTCCCGAAGAGTTTCATCGATGGAATCTGAGAGATGTCATGCGAAACCCGCACAAAACGGCCGAAGAAAAACGAAGAAGAAACTGGCACAGAGAAAAAACAAGTGTCTAGCGGTAAGACGCTTGCCTGGAAAACGTGAAGTCGCGGGATCGAATACCGGTCGGAGATCGGAAGTTTTCAGTCTGCTTTTAATGTAAGCTTCACCTCTTAACGATGCGAAGAGTAGGTGAAATGACGTCAAACAGGAACACCTGCACTCAGCCACTCAGCCAGAAGCAGTTAATATTGTTATTATTACTTCATAATCGAAATGGTCAACGTCCCGGTCATTTACTTCCGCCAAATGAACGAGTATCTTTCGACTTAGGTGACGTCGGCAACCCCCTATCGGCGTTACCAGAAGTAGGTCCATACATACCTCACCTCACTACGTCAGGTACAACCCGCCAGCGCTCACATCTAACTGTGCTTTCACCATCTATTCGCTTACGTCGCGATCTCGTCTGCTGTCTGGACTGTGGTTATGCTTAGAGTGCCGATCGTACTCTGTATGATTTTCTTGGTGGTAACCTCTGATTTTGTAATGGTGGACCACACATCAACTGTGATGTTGACAATCTGGCGCATCATGGAAGTCACCGAAGGGTGCGTCTTTGGCGTTAATAACGTTGCCTTCTGGGCTGTCATCAGACCCACCATGTTTAGAATGCACAATTGTCCATCATTCGAGAATGGTGTCAATGAATAGAGTCCTCATTCTTCCAGACCGTATAGCTTAAGGGTGACATTTCATAACTTTTGATTTCGTATCTCAAAGCTGTCATTATTAACGCCTCTCTTGTCTGTCTCATTTTTGCCCAAGACGTTAGAGTCACACAGTATTAATCCGTAGGGTGTCGAAAACGGATGGTAGGGACATCATAACAATAACGCAGCCTTGTTTGTCGTAGCTCGATCAATGAATGGTTTCTACCGATCTACATGGAGCAGTGGTGACGTTATTGGACTTATGTAAGAGAGAAGAAGGGTTCAAATTCCTGTCGATCATTTGTGCCTTAAGTTCCTTTGCTTTCCCTAGATCACTTCATCCAAATGCTGAGATGGTGCTTTCGAAAGTCCAAGTCCGGATTCGTTGCTTGTCCTTACCCATCCCTTCCATGCGCCGAAGTCTATGAGAGGTTAATGACTACCCTTGTTTATTTTTATGATTGCTTCGCAAAATTACTTAAATCTTCATTCTGCAAGCCACGGTACGGTGTGTGGCGCAGGGTACTTAGAGCACTAGCGTCAGTACCCCTCCCCCCGCCCCATTCCCCTCCTGTTCCATGCACAGATGATAGCGGGCTTAAGGACTGTGCGTACCTCAAGCGACCTTTTTGCTGTAATCTTTGATATCAGAACAAGAAGCAAAAACTCTTGAAAAAGTGAAGGGGGTAGAGAAGTAGAAGGCTAGAATTGTAAGAGAGCTAACTGGAATGCTATTACCACCAAAACAGTTTTTCTAAGAGACCTTGGAACAGGGTACAGAGTTCCGTGCAAAGGTCCGTAGCCCATAGAGGAATTACCAAAGCCCAGTAGGATGGGACGAAAATTACAAAGATTCTACAAATTAGGAAGAAGCTCTGGGAGCGTTTTCTGAATGTGCAACTGACACGTGATTTAGAGTAGCAGCTGTACAAACTTCTTATTGACTAGATAAAATCTCCCACAATCCTTTCCGTACCTCACAATACCGATGAAACAATGACAAAATGCTAGAAGGATTCTGCCGAATATTTACTGAACACTTTTTTGCCAGATGACTCCTAAAACACAGCGACCATCAACAGGCAATCAGCAATCAGCAATCCGTAGCAAGATGAGATCGGAGTGTGTAACCTCCCCCTCACTTATCGACCTTAATGACAGTGAAAAATTAAACCGCGTGTACCTAATGGGAATTTTGGAAAAGCAATCGTCACCGAAGTTAATCTGTCGCTAAAGAGGGAGGAAAGGGTTACATCTAAATGAAATGAAAAATGCAAATGAAACTGGTGGAAATTAATTTTGAAAAGGGGTAAAGTTAATAAAGAAAGTAAATGTGCGGCCGTTACGTCAACAATTAACTAGCGGTAATTAGATATTTGAGATTTGGGGGAAATCACGGTCGCCTGTCCTAAGGACAATTACTATAGTAACTGAAAAAGAAAGGTTATTACACATATAATTAGCACTAGAAGCGTGGCAACTGAAGGTTGACACGTGTAGTGTGAAAACTGAAAGTTTGTCAGAAGTAATAAATTTCGCTACACTCTGACTTAATTTAGCAAAAGAATTAATAAATCCGGAAAATCGAAAGTTAATTTAGTGACTGAAGTTAATAGTGAGCTTTATTTCTGAAGCACATCGAAATCCAGCAGAATACGGTTAGCCTTGGACTACCTCAACAATCATTTCAAAAGCAACTTGACTCTACGCAATTTAGAAACAAGAGATTTAACTTTGAACTTGAATTAAATGATTCTGAATAATTAACAATAGTAAAATTTAGTACGTACCAAGCTGAGCTGCAGTCACAGGTAAGCTAAAATATGCTAACAAAACTCGCACTCTTAATTTGTGCTTGTGTAATCTAACTATTGTAGCCAGCTATGCTTTAACTGCACTTTGAAACTAAAGTAATGAAATGCAATGATAGTACTTTAATGCTGGCGTCTGAATTTCAACGTCACTCGGTTTCATTTCGGAAAAGGAAGGGACCCTGCTTGGTAATGCAATTGGGACAATGAGCAACAAAGGTTCATGCTAAGTTGCTGTAATTTTGCGAGGCAAATGGAACAATGTGAAAAGCTGAGGTCTGCCATACAGTTCTGAAACTTTACGTGCTTTTGGTCTTCCTTGTTAGTTGATTGAAGGTTTGAAGCCGTCGATCGAGGAGGTGGCGACAGTCACTCATTGTCGGCCGTCGCTGTTGCAGAAGCTGGATGTTGGCGCGCGTTCTTCTCAACACGGTCACCAGACGAAACGGGCTCTTGATGTGCGCCAGCTAATGCTTCCCGTCCGCGACACCATGTCAGAAACTATCATCGCAAGTCGAGCGCAATTACATGCTGCTAAACCCCGAAAGCGCGGCAACTCGCGGGAGCGTCACACCACACACCTGCTCCACTCGCTACTCCAGCCAGACTCCAACTGCTCTGCCCGCGCTCCACGCGGCAGAGTTAACCCTACCAAAGATCCTACACACTTTGATTCTTCACACGACCTATCGATGTAATCGTTCGATAGCAGTTTTCCCTAGGCAAGACCCAGCGTAAAAATACAAATAATATTTACGAAACAAACCAATTATACATCGACATAAATGCATACATACATACATACATACACACACACACACACACACATATATATATATATATATATATATATATATATATATATATATATATATATATATACACAAATAGTGAACCAATTACAATATATAAAGGCACAGAAATGTCATATATTCAGGTAACAAATTAAGGAAAAAACTTACAGTACAATAGATGGAAATAGGAGGATATGCATTTCCGGCGTTACACGTGCCCCACATTGTCTGAGGATGTTCGTGTAACCTAAACAGACTCAGAAAATGTCCCAAAAAATAAACAGCGGAAATGCATATGCTCAAAACATCATCAAAATTTAGCATTCGTCTAATTAATCATAAATCAATTTTTTAGACCATAAAAATTGAGTGGAGACAGTCCTAATCTTATTCCACTCTGTCATCTTGCACAAAATAAAACAGGTTGACGACATATTAAAATTCATAGAAAGCACAGAAAATGGTTTAGCTATTCTAAAAATCTAAATTCCTAGCGGTATCAAGAAATGGAATACTATTTACAAAATTAATCAGATTACATGGTCATAGAAAACAGGTATATCAAAATACGCAAATTAATAATTAATTACATAGAATACGTATTTTATATAAACTTTTCATAATTAATATTCTCGTCATGAGTGTGCACTTGACGCTAAACAAGAGAATAATATACAGCAGATCGACAAAAACATAAATGTTGACAACAGAATTCTTTCATATCAGCTGTCCGGGAAGAAAAACAACTCCGCCTTCCGTACTCGCAAGTACAAAGAATGCCGACAGCGGCACAAGAGCCGACAGCGACCCGAGAGCCGACAGCGGCTCCACCATGCCAGTATTGTTGCGCCCGCCTGTGCGGCACGCTTGATCTCACTCGCCTGTGTAGCGGCATTTCCAGAACGTCCGTTTCACTGAATTCTTTAGGAAAACTCACTCCCGAGTAATCTCAAGGAGTCCCTTAATACTATCACAGTGGATAACTCAACACTGTCCATCATCACACGCATGTACTAGCCTGAAACTTAAAACAGCGTCTAAGTACATCGGCAATGACTAGTAAAACACACATTCATGAAATCTGACAGCTAGTTACAAAAGCATATTTACATTCCTTAATCTACTGTGACTCAGCTGAAAACTTAAACTAGCAGCTTGGATTTTTCAATTGGTTAAAACGTCTAATCAAAAATTAATTACTTGTTAATTACAAGTTCTTTAATGACCTCTAGGTCAGGCAAAAGCATCGCAACATGGCACATCCTTAAATCTTACACTCTATATTACATACTGTACAAATTACCCATTCTGTGGTATTAATCAATCCTAGGTTGGTACAATTTCAAGTCTACAATATTCCGTATACCTAATCGTTTTCCAGAGCTTGGATACTCTAAGCATTTGTGTGAGGTATACCAATGACTTTATATGGTCCATTATAAACAAATTTAGAGATTTCATTGTCTATCTCGTTCGATTTCTCATGAGCTTTTACAAGTATTAAGTCTCCGATTGCAAACTTAGCAAAACGCGCTTTAGCGTCATGACGGCGTATGCGAGCATCGGCTTTTAGCTTCATTACTTCTCGCAAACGATCTTTTATCACACTAATACTAATGTCAATCCGTGGAGGGAATTTGATTATCTCTTCCAATTCACTTTCTACACTTTTGTCAATGCCGAGATTCCTCACGTTACGGCAGTTCAAATTCATTTCTGCGTCAATGTCATCCGGCCAGTTAACAATGTGTATAGGCTGGTATTGCCTATGCACACCGTCTCCTGCCTTGTCAAAACTAACAACTATTGCTTTATCTTGTGACGTACATGTCAAAGTTTTGCTTTCGCAATTAATCACTGCACGGTACTTTAATAGCCAATCTAACCCGATAATTACTTCCGTAGTTAAGTCTGGCACGACGACAAACTCTTGCTCAAATCGTGCCTCACATATCTCGAAGTTGACAAAAATCTGTTTTGTGACCGGTTTACTGGCCTTCCCAGTAGCACCGATAATTTTCACTCCTGTTACTGGCATAACTACGATACCAGGTCTGTCTTTCAGTAACTCAAATATTTTCCCAGATACAGCACTCAATTCTGCACCGGTGTCAATCAACACGTTTAGTTGTAGGTCGTGCATATTAGCAGACACTACTATCTGTCTACACTTGTCCTCGACTGTTTCTTTATTTTCCCACAGCAAATCCTCGTCTATATCCAGGTCATTCCAGAAAAAACCATCCGGCTTTGATCCTAAATCCGGTTTATCTGGCGGCTTTTTCAGCCTCTGTTCACATACAGTCTTAATTTCAACACGTTTGTCCTGAGGCTTAGTCTGTAGCTTCGCCTCCAATACCGAAACCTTTTCCTCTAACTCGTCAACTAGTGAGTGTTGCCCTGCTATCATTTCACTAATTGTCACCTTCGTTGATTCCACTTTGGCCAGATTGATATCATCCGCCAATCTACCTGGAGGAATGTGCCCAGTAGTCTCTGCAATTACTTCCGCTAGATCTGCGCAACCCACACTGCTATCGTCTGACCGTATAATGTCGGCTCTAACCTCATACACGCTGTAATCCACATGCTTTTCTACCAATCGTGTCCGGCTATCACTAAAATTTTCGTAATCTTTCTCCTCAATACTTTCGCAATGTTTAAACTGGAGTTTTGCGTCGGATGGGTCGGCTACTTCTACCACTGTAACTTTCGGTAAAGTCTGCCGGTTAGGGCCAGAACTTTCCGTTACTACTTCAACAGCCAACTCCTGCGGGACGAAACACGACGAATCTTGCTCGTGCTCCCCATTAACATCAACTATTTCTAGTAAAGTCTGCCGGTTAGGGCCAGAACTTCCTATCACTTCACAAATACTATCTTCCTGTGGGACGAAACGCGGCAAATCCTGCCCGCGCTCCCCATAAACGCTTCTCCCATACAGACCCCTAAAATCTCTTAGTTCGTCGTATAAGCGACCGAACTGCCTTAACCAGACCTCATCCCTCTCTGCATCCCCTCGCTCGATGACGGACGTTTTATCCGACATCTGATCTTCTCTCAACACTTGCGAATCATTCTTAAACTCAATCTCCAGTTCCGCCGTGGGTATTACAGCTACCACTTTATAATCGATTTCCGGAACACTACTTAAATGGTTCTCACTGACAGTGAATGTACTTCCTACTGCCGTGTATACAGCTGATTTACTACCTGTGGGCGCACTCCTTTCTCCTAACACTGGCACACTCTCCCGCCGTTGATTATTCCACACGGAATTTTCATAACGACGACACCTGGGTTTTCTACTGTTATTGGGCCGCCAAAATTTCTCCACGCCCGGTCGGCCCCTCACCGGCGCGGCTAATGGTTTCCCTGTCTCGTCCCAGCAGATACGCTCCCCGGATGCTGCTGAGGCGGCTGATCACACACTCTGGCGTTATTACTATTCTGCGAAGCCCGTATCACGCTAGTATGATACTGGTTTCCGTCATTCCTGTTATTATTTGCAGTGTATCGATTGTCATTACGGCCCGAACCACTATTGTTATTGCTGCCAAGATTGCGGTATGCATTATTCCCATAGTTATGATTGTTGTGGTTGCTGTGGTACCCGTTGTTGTTACCACGGCCTCTACCAGTATCGCGATTATTGCGCCAATTGTCCTCGTCCTCAACTCTTTCCAGGAAATGATTGATTGTCCTGTAATTGCTTCCTACGTAGCGTTTTGTATCATCTGGAAGCTTCTTGTAGAGTTCCCAAACTATTTCGGTTTCCGTGCGGCGACCACGCAAATATTCCAACTTGCGGATCCAGCCCTCACAAAACTCCTTCATCGAGCCGCGCGAATTCGCATCGAAAGGCCTCGATACGACAAATTCGCGCCAGACACTTTGCTGTTTTTGCTCTGACCAGTATTCAGCCAGAAACAAATTTTTAAATTCGTCAAAAGTCAGGTCCGTAATGTTGAGGTTTAAGCCCCAACGCTTGGCATCACCAGCCAACACATCAATAGTCGCATTAATTTTTCTCTCATTAGTCCATGATCTGGGTAAAACTCTTTCACAATTCTTAATGAAATCCGTCGCGTGTATACCGCCTTTTTTCAAGGGGTCGAACCGCTCCTCTTTCGTCAACAATTCCGAACTATGTGCACAGATTGGCACATAGCTCTGTTTTTCTTCAAGTTTCTTTTCTAATTCCGACACTCTCGTAATCACTTGGCAAGTGGTTGTCGCAAGCGTTTCCACTTCCCTCTTTTTCTCTTCGCAGGTATTAGCCTGCTTCCTCACTTTGGTATCTACTTCGGATACTAAAACCTTTAAAGTTTCCACCTTCTGTTGATCGTCTTTTCTCACTAATTGAATTTGTTCCGTCACCTTATTCTCGATGATCGGAGCAACTGCGTCTCCTACACTTTTCTCGATTCTGCTAATTTCGGAATTAAAACGCGTATTTATGCTCGCAATTTCCGCCTGAACGCCTATCATTTCCTGTTTAAGATTACCGATTTCGGTATTAATCACAACAATATCTTCTTTGATTTTATCAACTTTTGTGTTAACAATTCCAACATTGTTGTTAACAACATTAATAGCTTTGTTCTGATTGTCTAGCTTCCTGTCAATTTTTTCAGACTGAGCTTTAATTTCTGCCGATTGAGTTTCTATCTTGCTAGACTGAGCCTTGATTTCGTTAATCAAAACATTCAATAAATCAGTTAAATTCCCGGAAACTACCGGTTTTACTTCCGTAGCGGCTTCCTCTTTAATTGTCCCCCCGTATTCGTCATCAAGGGATTCCGATTTGATTTTCACTTCCGATTCCGAAACATTTTCTAATGTTTGGAATTCCATTTCTGCTCTTTGTTGCGTCTCGGCGGTCGCGTCTTTCATGCAAGCCGCCTGCCCCTGAACAATGGGTACCGCGGTGCGTGTTTCCCACTGTTCGACCGATTGTTCCGTACCCAAGTCTACCAAATTTTGGTAATTGTTGCCTTCACTCATTTTAATAATTTTCAATATAAATAACAAATCTCAAATCTAATTAGGATTCCTCAGACTAATATTCTCGCTGACGTATCGACCATTTCGTAACCAGTACTTTGTTACGAGATTTGCACAATGCAAAATTCGTGTCCAGAACAACCTCAAATTTGAAGATTGTCCTGTCACCAGGTCGCCACGTGTAACCTCCCCCTCACTTATCGACCTTAATGACAGTGAAAAATTAAACCGCGTGTACCTAATGGGAATTTTGGAAAAGCAATCGTCACCGAAGTTAATCTGTCGCTAAAGAGGGAGGAAAGGGTTACATCTAAATGAAATGAAAAATGCAAATGAAACTGGTGGAAATTAATTTTGAAAAGGGGTAAAGTTAATAAAGAAAGTAAATGTGCGGCCGTTACGTCAACAATTAACTAGCGGTAATTAGATATTTGAGATTTGGGGGAAATCACGGTCGCCTGTCCTAAGGACAATTACTATAGTAACTGAAAAAGAAAGGTTATTACACATATAATTAGCACTAGAAGCGTGGCAACTGAAGGTTGACACGTGTAGTGTGAAAACTGAAAGTTTGTCAGAAGTAATAAATTTCGCTACACTCTGACTTAATTTAGCAAAAGAATTAATAAATCCGGAAAATCGAAAGTTAATTTAGTGACTGAAGTTAATAGTGAGCTTTATTTCTGAAGCACATCGAAATCCAGCAGAATACGGTTAGCCTTGGACTACCTCAACAATCATTTCAAAAGCAACTTGACTCTACGCAATTTAGAAACAAGAGATTTAACTTTGAACTTGAATTAAATGATTCTGAATAATTAACAATAGTAAAATTTAGTACGTACCAAGCTGAGCTGCAGTCACAGGTAAGCTAAAATATGCTAACAAAACTCGCACTCTTAATTTGTGCTTGTGTAATCTAACTATTGTAGCCAGCTATGCTTTAACTGCACTTTGAAACTAAAGTAATGAAATGCAATGATAGTACTTTAATGCTGGCGTCTGAATTTCAACGTCACTCGGTTTCATTTCGGAAAAGGAAGGGACCCTGCTTGGTAATGCAATTGGGACAATGAGCAACAAAGGTTCATGCTAAGTTGCTGTAATTTTGCGAGGCAAATGGAACAATGTGAAAAGCTGAGGTCTGCCATACAGTTCTGAAACTTTACGTGCTTTTGGTCTTCCTTGTTAGTTGATTGAAGGTTTGAAGCCGTCGATCGAGGAGGTGGCGACAGTCACTCATTGTCGGCCGTCGCTGTTGCAGAAGCTGGATGTTGGCGCGCGTTCTTCTCAACACGGTCACCAGACGAAACGGGCTCTTGATGTGCGCCAGCTAATGCTTCCCGTCCGCGACACCATGTCAGAAACTATCATCGCAAGTCGAGCGCAATTACATGCTGCTAAACCCCGAAAGCGCGGCAACTCGCGGGAGCGTCACACCACACACCTGCTCCACTCGCTACTCCAGCCAGACTCCAACTGCTCTGCCCGCGCTCCACGCGGCAGAGTTAACCCTACCAAAGATCCTACACACTTTGATTCTTCACACGACCTATCGATGTAATCGTTCGATAGCAGTTTTCCCTAGGCAAGACCCAGCGTAAAAATACAAATAATATTTACGAAACAAACCAATTATACATCGACATCAATGCATACACATATATACACACACACATATATATATATAGTAAACCAATTACAATATATAAAGGCACAGAAATGTCATATATTCAGGTAACAAATTAAGGAAAAAACTTACAGTACAATAGATGGAAATAGGAGGATATGCATTTCCGGCGTTACAAGTGCACTGACAACGATGTCCTAACCCCGTTTGTTCATAAAGAAGAAGTAGCAGTAGCGGTAACCAATATAAAACGTGGGAGAAAACTGGGTACACATGGCATCACTTGGTAGGGGATACAAAAAGTAGCATCGGTATGTACGCCAGTTTTAATATATACAGGGTGTTACAGAAAGGTACGGCCAAACTTTCAGGAAACATTCCTCACACACAAACAAAGAAAATATGTTATGTGGACATGTGTCCGGAAACGCTTACTTTCCATGTTAGAGCTCATTTTATTACTTCTCTTCAAATCACATTAATCATGGAATGGAAACACACAGCAACAGAACGTACCAGCGTGACTTCAAACACTTTGTTACAGGAAATGTTCAAAATGTCCTCCGTTAGCGAGGATACATGCATCCACCCTCCGTCGCATGGAGTCCCTGATGCGCTGATGCAGCCCTGGAGAATGGCGTATTGTATCACAGCCGTCCACAATACGAGCACGAAGAGTTTCTACATTTGGTACCGGGGTAGCGTAGACAAGAGCTTTCAAATGTCCCCATAAATGAAAGTCAAGAGGGTTGAGGTCAGGAGAGCGTGGAGGCCATGGAATTGGTCCGCCTCTACCAATCCATCGGTCACCGAATCTTTTGTTGAGAAGCGTACGAACACTTCGACTGAAATGTGCAGGAGCTCCACCGTGCGTGAACCACATGTTGTGTCGTACTTGTAAAGGCACATGTTCTGGCAGCACAGGTAGAGTATCCCGTATGAAATCATGATAACGTGCTCCATTGAGCGTAGGTGGAAGAACATGGGGCCCAATCAAGACATCACCAACAATGCCCGCCCAAACGTTCACAGAAAATCTGTGTTGATGACGTGATTGCACAATTGCGTGCGGATTATCGTCAGCCCACACATGTTGATTGTGAAAATTTACAATTTGATCACGTAGGAATGAAGCCATACCGACGAAACTAAAATGAGCTCTAACATGGAAATTAAGCGTTTCCGGACACATATCCACATAACATATTTTCTTTATTTGTGTCTGAGGAATGTTTCCTGAAAGTTTGGCCGTACCTTTTTGTAACACCCTGTATACTGAGTTGAGGCAGTGAGACAAGGCAGGGGACTGGAGACTTGGAAGTCTGCTGGTGCGGCTCTGAAACCATATTTTTAACAGAAGATCTTCCAGGTGTAATAATATTACATGGATTTCTCCAGTTAATAAGCTGCATCCAGGTTGTTGTTGCGTATGCTGACTTCCATACTCAGTCACAGAAGGGTAATACGTTCGGCACACTTTCCAGCATATGGAACAGATTAGCTCAGCTAACTGGAATGTCAGCTTTCACGTCCTGTCTCGTGTTTCTTTTTTACTACTGATGTTAAGTCTGCCTTTCAAACGTAAAACTGTCATGGACAACCATACAGTTTCTCTTTTTTAACATGGTATTTACCTCAGCTTTCTACCAGCAGAATTTGGATTACGTTTACTGTTGGGCTTGACACGACATTATTTCTCCAAACACGTTTCTGTGTGCTGTTCCTGTTCGCTTTAGTAAGGAGAGCGCATTTGTGTGGGACAATTTTTCGATACTGAACGTTGTCGACAGACATGACAGTTTTTCAGCGTTTAACGGTATAGACAGATCTTGAACCGATTCTTACAAGGGAACCTCCCCATCGCACCCCCCTCAGATTTAGTTACAAGTTGCCACAGTGGATAGGCCTTGAAAAACTGAACACAGATCAATTGAGAAAACAAGAAGAAGTTGTGTGGAACTGTGAAAAAATAAGCAAAATATACAAACTGAGTAGTTCGTGGGAAGATACGCAACATCAAGGACACTGGAAACGCAGGAGCGCTGTGGTCTCGTGGTAACGTGAGCAGCTGCGGAACGAAAGATCCTTAGTTCAAATCTTCCATCGAGTGAAAAGTTTATTTATTTATTTTCAATTTATATGACAAACTCTTTTGTTTTCATCACTTTTTTGGGAGTGATTGTCACATCCACAAGAAAACATAAATCGGGCAAGGTAGAAGAATCTTTTTACCCATTCGCCAAGTGTACAAGTTAGGTGGGTCGACAACATATTCCTGTCATGTGACGCACATGCCGTCACCAGTGTCGTATAGAATATATCAGATGTGTTTTCCTGTGGAGGAATCGGTTGACCTATGACCTTGCGATCAAATGTTTTCGGTTCCCATTGGAGAGGCACGTCCTTTCGTCTTACTAATCGCACGGTTTTGCGATGCGGTCGCAAAACACAGACACTAAACTTATTACAGTGAACAGAGACGTCAATGAACGAACGGACAGATAACAACTATGCAAAAATAAAGAAAGTAAAATTTTCACTGGAGGGAAGACTTGAACCAAAGACCTCTCGCTCTGCAGCTGCTCACTCTACCACGGTACCACGGCACTCCGGTGCTCACATATTGCATGATGTTGCCTATGTGCCTCATGGACTACTCAGTTTGTATATTTTGCTTATTTTTTCACAGTTCCACACAACTTCTTCCTGTTTTCTCGATTGATCTGTGTTCAGTTTTTCAGGGCCTATCCACTGTGGCAACTTGTAACTAAATCTGAGGGGGGTGCGATGTGGAGGTTCCCTTGTTAGTGCCACCAGTGTTAGTCTAAGTGGATCAGTGTTGGGGGCAACCACTGTATGACTGTGCACTGCTTTCCTTTCAACCAAGGTTAGACTTGCTGTAACGAGCTATATTAAAACAGAATGACTACAATTTGAACTACTTTTAAGATATGCTCTGCCACTGGGCATAGCTCTCGTCTTACTGACTTTCTTTAAGAGATCTTTAGTTTTGTTGTTTTACTCTTAGTTTTCTTCTGCTTTAAGCGCTCCGATGTTTCTCAGTAAAAGAGCTTACATTTATGCTATCAGTGAGTTGTTTTGATTGCTTAGAACCTGAAATTGGGTTGCTTATTCTCTCATTGTCACCAGTCTACAAACAGCCACATTGATTCCGAAGCTTCGACATCTGTTCCACCTGTTACATCAGTGGTCGCTGCAGTTCTTGTCAAAAACCTGTACACAGATCGCCGAATTTTTTTCTGATTCCAATGCACGAATATCACGAAACAACACAAATTAATATCCAAAGGATAATTCTTACCTCTAATGGAAATACCGAAAATAGGCTATAAATTTTCATTTTAATCATGCAGGCCTAGATGTCAGAAGAGTATGATCTAGTTCAAAAATTAAACATAAAACCTGCTCTAAACCACATAAACAGATGAAGTTTTTCAACTTTGATGAATTTTAAACATTGAAGATGCTGTTAAGAAACAAAATAATCAGTGAATATCTACATGTGAAGTATGGGTAAAAAATGGAAAAGCAACTGAAACAGCGTAAAAATGAACTCAGTACTGAAAACGGTTTACCGGTAACAGCCAGGCGGCCAGAGGAGTAATGGCAACCCTGTAGAAATATCAGAAAGAGTGTGTGGTGGAAATGGCCTTTTTAAACACCCCGTTTCTTAAAAATGAATGGTTGTCTTTTCCAGGCAAATATGAAGTCATTAATAGAGAACTAAGCCACAACCGAAACGCAAAGAATATTCCAGAATTTTGAGGGCGGCAGTAATAGGCCTACATACTTTGAAAGAAGGCAAAACACAGGCTGCAGTTTTGGAAAATCTAGACAACTGGTTTCGGCTTGGAATAAAATTTATAGAAGTTGTGATCATATGAACAACAAACTCTAACATCTAGTGAGCAAGATGTATGAGACATGTGAAATACCCTCAGACTTCAAGAAGAATGTAATAATTCAGATCCCAAAGAAAGCAGGTGTTGACAGATGTGAAAATTACGGAACTGTCAGTTTAATAATTATTAACACGAATTCTTTACAGACGAATGGAAAAACTGGTAGAAGCCGACCTCGGGGAAGATCAGTTTGGATTCCGTAAAATGTTGGAACACGTGAGGCAATACTGACCTTACGACTTATCTTAGAAGAAAGATTAAGGAAAGGCTAACCTAAGTTTCTAGCATTTGTAGACTTAGAGAAATCTTTTGACAACGTTGACTGGAATACTCTCTTTCAAATTCTGAAGCTAGCAGGGGTAAAATACAGGGAGCGAAAGGCTATTTACAATTTGTACAGAAAGCAGATAGCAGTTATAAGAGTCGAGTTGCATGAAAGGGAAGCAGTGGTTGGGAAGGGAGTGAGACAGGGTTGTAGCCTATCCCCGACGTTATTCAATCTGTATATTGGAAACAAAAGAAAAATTCGGATTAGGTATTAAAATCCATGGAGAAGAAATAAAAATTTTGAGGTTCGCCGATGACATTGTAATTCTGTCAGAGACAGCAAAGGACTTGGAAGAGCAGTTGAACGAAATGGATTGTGTCTTGAAAGGAGGATATTAGATGAACATCAACAAAAGCAAAACAAGGATAATGGAATGTATTCGAATTAAATCGGGCGATGCTGTGGGAATTAGATTAGGAAATGAGACGCTTAAGGTAGTAAATGAGTTTTGATATTTGAGGAGCAAAATAACTGATGATGGTCGAAGTAGAGAGGATATAAAATGTAGACTGGCAATGGTAAGGAAACAGTTTCTGAAGAAGAGAAATTTGTTAACATCGAGTATAGAGTTAAGTGTCAGGGTGTCGTTTCTGAAAGTATTTGTATGGAGTGTAGCCATCCATATATGGAAATGGAACGTGGACGATAAATAGTTTAGACAAGAAGAGAATAGAGGCTTTCGAAATGTGGTGCTTCAGAAGACTGCTGAAGATTAGATGGGTAGATCACATAACTAATGAGGAGTTATTGATCAGAACTGGAGAGAAGAGAAATTTGTGGCACAACTTGAATAGGAGAAGGGATCGCTTGGTAGGACATATTCTGAGGCACCAAGGCATCACCAATTTAGTATTGGAGGGCAGCGTGGAGGGTAAAAATCGTATGGGAAGACCAAGAGATGAATACACTAAACATAGTCAGAAGGATGTAGGTTGCAGTAGGTACTGAAGCAACTTGCACAGGATAGAGTAGCATGGAGAGCTGCGACAAACCAGTCTCTGGACTGAAGACCACAACAACAACAACAATGAGCAACAAACCACGTCAAGAAGACAGTCTATAAAAGATCCTCGGAAGACTGTGCGACAAACTGCAGATGATCTGAATATGCGTTATGGAGTTTCAGCAGCAAATCAGTGATGACAGGCAGCGGTCGTTGCAAGAAACCTTCCGGCAGTTCAGCAAGTAGGAAGAAGAGAACTGCCTTTCATAAAGAACGCTGCAGCTGAATAGCAGAAAACTGGTCCAGAGTATTATGGATCAACGGGAAAGTAACCTTAATTTGATGTGTTCGGGTTGGGCGCAGAACACTCATCGTTTTACAGGTGAAAGATACATTCCATGCTACCACATCCCAACGACATACCATCGATGAAGTGACGTTATGGTATGGAGCGGCTTCTCCATCAAAGTTACGGGCCCCTTAATGCACGTAGTGGGAATCATAAAAGACGCCGACTAGAGGGATATTTTAGACAAACATATTCTACCATATGTTATGAAATACGATTTTTCAAAATGAGAACGATCCAAAGTACCGTTCAATGTGTGCCCAAGAATAACTTCGGAAGAAAAAGACAAAAATTTTGACGTGGCCTTGTTTCAGTATGGATTTGAATCCGATAGAGCATATTTGGGAGGCACTGAACAGATCTGTTAAACTAAGAGACCACCGAAATAAAGCAGATTTCTATTAAATTTTTTAGTTTGAATGGAGAACAATTATTTAGATCGATGTAGTACGCCTAATTCAACACATACCTGCAAGGAGCGCTGTTGTAATAGCAGCAAAACTTCACGTAGCTAAGTATTAGCACTACTTGTCAAAGAAATGTATACTTATTTTGTTTCGTTTCACTGTATTGAAGGTTTAGTTTACCACTACAGCACTTAAAAGCTGCGAGTTTCTCAACTTCATTTCTAACACAAGATATAGTGTTACTGGATTCATAATTTTGCTGCCTGATACAATGTTTATTGTTTTCTTTCTCTAGGTACAATTGCTTAAACAGTATCGCTAGTACTGTAGATGTAGGAGGTGTCATCAAAACACTTTTAAGTGCCTTTGTACAGTGATACATTCATTCGACGCTTTTATTCAGTGTCAAATCTTTATCTGCTTTAGGAGTCATCTATCTACACTCCTGGAAATGGAAAAAAGAACACATTGACACCGGTGTGTCAGACCCACCATACTTGTTCCGGACACTGCGAGAGGGCTGTACAAGCAATGATCACACGCACGGCACAGCGGACACACCAGGAACCGCGGTGTTGGCCGTCGAATGGCGCTAGCTGCGCAGCATTTGTGCACCGCCGCCGTCAGTGTCAGCCAGTTTGCCGTGGCATACGGAGCTCCATCGCAGTCTTTAACACTGGTAGCATGCCGCGACAGCGTGGACGTGAACCGTATGTGCAGTTGACGGACTTTGAGCGAGGGCGTATAGTGGGCATGCGGGAGGCCGGGTGGACGTACCGCCGAATTGCTCAACACGTGGGGCGTGAGGTCTCCACAGTACATCGATGTTGTCGCCAGTGGTCGGCGGAAGGTGCAAATGCCCGTCGACCTGGGACCGGACCGCAGCGACGCACGGATGCACGCCAAGACCGTAGGATCCTACGCAGTGCCGTAGGGGACCGCACCGCCACTTCCCATCAAATTAGGGACACTGTTGCTCCTGGGGTATCGGCGACGACCATTCGCAACCGTCTCCATGAAGCTGGGCTACGGTCCCGCACACCGTTAGGCCGTCTTCCGCTCACGCCCCAACATCGTGCAGCCCGCCTCCAGTGGTGTCGCGACAGGCGTGAATGGAGGGACGAATGGAGACGTGTCGTCTTCAGCGATGAGAGTCGCTTCTGCCTTGGTGCCAATGATGGTCGTATGCGTGTTTGGCGCCGTGCAGGTGAGCGCCACAATCAGGACTGCATACGACCGAGGCACACAGGGCCAACACCCGGCATCATGGTGTGGGGAGCGATCTCCTACACTGGCCGTACACCACTGGTGATCGTCGAGGGGACACTGCATAGTGCACGGTACATCCAAACCGTCATCGAACCCATCGTTCTACCATTCCTAGACCGGCAAGGGAACTTGCTGTTCCAACAGGACAATGCACGTCCGCATGTATCCCGTGCCACCCAACGTGCTCTAGAAGGTGTAAGTCAACTACCCTGGCCAGCAAGATCTCCGGATCTGTCCCCCATTGTGCATGTTTGGGACTGGATGAAGCGTCGTCTCACGCGGTCTGCACGTCCAGCACTAACGCTGGTCCAACTGAGGCGCCAGGTGGAAATGGCATGGCAAGCCGTTCCACAGGACTACATCCAGCATCTCTACGATCGTCTCCATGGGAGAATAGCAGCCTGCATTGCTGCGAAAGGTGGATATACACTGTACTAGTTCCGACATTGTGCATGCTCTGTTGCCTGTGTCTATGTGCCTGTGGTTCTGTCAGTGTGATCATGTGATGTATCTGACCCCAGGAATGTGTCAATAAAGTTTCCCCTTCCTGGGACAATGAATTCACGGTGTTCTTATTTCAATTTCCAGGAGTGTAATTGCTTGCAATGAACGACATTGGTAATCGGAAATGTATGATGCTCATTTCGAATTTTTTAACGGTTAGAAATTTTTTTATGAATATTATTCAATGTTACGCTATGACCTTTTCCGTAAGTCTCCCTTCTTTCCTTGACGAGTTCGTGTAATTACTTATTTCAGATTTCTCGGGGATGAGTATACCTGGCAATCACTGTAAATCTTCCCTCTTCATCAAATTGTAAGTTTTAAAGCTATTGGCAAAAAAATGTCGGTCTCCTGCAGTGTTCCAATATAGAAGATTGCAACCTGGTTATTTTTCAATCCTCTGCGGGTTTTTTTGTTTTTGTATTTTTTTTTTTCGTTCGTACATTTTATAAGTTATTTCAACGCCAAGTAAACGTAATTTTATGACAACAAGAGTCCTTGGATCAAAAGAATTGTGTCTACTACCTGCAGAATGAAATATGTTACGAAAGAGTCTCTATATCGGATAAATATTTTTCAGCCCGGGGATGTGATAATCAAGTAATAAGAAACATGCGTACTGGAGAACATATTGCAAAATTTTGCAATTTAGAGATGTCTCCTCACTTTATACAAAGGAAGTCGTTTTAAAGTTCTTATGAATTAATGTCCCCTCGACAGTTAGGTAACTGGAGACGAGACGGAGCAAGAAGTCGAATAGAGCTAGGCAGCTGAAGAAAATCGGCTGCGTGCATTTTAAAAGTGCCACGCCAGTAAATTGTCTTAATCACTTGGAGAAAACTATGGGAAACGTAGACATGGTGTGTATGGGAGTCCGTCATTTGAACACCGCACCTCTGAAATTCGAGTTCAGGATGACAGCCATTTTTCTAACACTCGCGTACATAGTATGCGGCCGAGTCTCGAAACGCGGACTGTTTGAATACAGGCTCTTTACTTTCACTGGCCTTCAATTATAGAACAGTTGCTGTTGCAAATATTCTCAAACTGCTCAAGGATTATTAACACATCTGTATCATACTGTTGGCTGCATAACTGAATCAGACTGTTGTGTGGAAACATCGAACGTGTAGGACTTCTGTCATGGCGATTTACCTCATGAAACCATAAGTGACTGGAAAACCTGCAATGAACTGTATTGTAGACGTTTTCGTGCAAGATAAAATGGTTCAAATGGCTCTGAGCACTATGGGACTTAACTTACGAGGTCATCAGTCCCCTAGAACTTAGAACTACTTAAACCTAACTAAGCTAAGGACATCAACACATCCATGCCCGAGGCAGGACTCGAACCTGCGACCGTAGCGGTCGCGCGGTTCCAGACTGTAGCGCCTAGAACCGCTCGGCCACTCCGGCCGGCCGTGCAAGATAATGGTTTATCAATGTAGCCAGAGATAACGGTAAGATACGAATTGTGACCGCAGTGTCTCCTCTGACGAGAATCATAAGTTACTAAAGTAATTTTAAAAAGTCGTTTTTATTTCCGTTGTATCCTTGTTAATTCGCGGAGCCTGAAATCAGAAAATAGATTGCCGTTATATACGATATTATATATTGTTAAGCGTCTTTCATATAATTAAACTTGAACGACTGAAATGAATTTCCTAACTTGGTTCCTTACCCCCAGGAAGACGAAGATTCCACAAGCAAGGCAAATTCGCTTTAATGATTTTGTCCCCAAGTCGTTGCTACGGCCCCATTTAAACTCTCTGCTAAGCCGTGAGGATCCGGCGACGGCGACGGCGCAAGTAGTTCCCTCCAACTTTGTCTGCAAAGCGAGCGAGCTCGTCAAAGCAACTGCGCCGGCCCCCTCCGATGTGTTCATTCCCCGCTCGCCTATAAACTGGGGAAGAAAATACTCCTTGTTTCTTCGTGCAGAACTGTGCAGATTTTTCTCTTGAAGCACGTGCGCATAACCTAATGTGTAGATCATTAAACAAAATTCTTCGACACAAATTATACGTAAGTTTGAAGAGGTTTTTAAGACGACTAAAACTGCTGGAACTCTGCAATTTTCGGGCAAGTTATAGCATATTCTGTTAAAGACGCGAGATAATAGTAATTTCTAACTGTGTCACTTCACATTCTACATCTACATTTAAAGAAGTACTCCAGAAGCCACAAAATGCACGTGGCGGAGGGTACCCTGTGAAACTACCAGCCATTTCCTTTCCTGATCCACTCTTAAACAGAGCGAGGGAAAAACGACTATATACGTACCTCCGTATGAGTACTAATTTCGTGTACCATGTCTTCCTGATCACCACGCGCAACCTATGTTGGCGGCAGAAGAATCGTTCTACAGTCAAATGCCGGTTCTCAGTAGTGTTCTTCGAAATAAACTTCGCCTTCCCTCCAGGATTTCCATTTGAGTTCCCGAACCATGTCTGTAATGTTTGCGTATTGTTCGAACCTATCGGTAAAAAAAGAAAGACAGTCAGCCTTTAAATTGATCCGTGTCTTCTTTTAATTCGACCTGGCACAGAGTACTCAAGAATAGGTCGAATTAGAGTCCTACATGCGGTCTTCTTTACAGACGAACCACACTTTTCTAAAATTCTCTCAATAAACAAAAGTCGACCATTCACCTTCCCTATCACAATTCTCACATGCTCGTTACATTTAATATCGGTTTGCAACTTCACGCCCAGATTTTTAAATGACGTGACAGTGTCAAGCAGGACACTACTAATGCTGCATCCGAACATCGTGGTATTATTTTTCTACTCATCTGCATTAACTTACATTTTTCTACATTCAGAGTAAGCTACCATTCATCACACCAACTGGAAATTTTGTCTAAGTAATTTTGTATCTTCCTACAGTCACTGAACTTGGACACCTTAACGTAAATCACAGTGTCGTCAGCAAACGACAGCAGATTGCTACCCATCGCCGGCCGCTGGTGGCTGAGCGGTTCTGGCGCTACAGTCTGGAACCGCGCGACCGCTACGGTCGCAGGTTCCAATCCTGCCTCGGGCATGGATGTGTATGTTGTCCTTAGGTTAGTTAGGTTTAAGTAGTTCTAAGTTCTTGGGGACTTATGACCTCAGCAGTTGAGTCCCATAGTGCTCAGAGCCATTTGAACTACCCATCCTGTTCTCAAAATCATTCATACATACAGGGAACAACAGCAGTCTTATCACACTTTCCTGGGCACTCCCTCCGATGAATACTCGTAGTCCAGAACAACATACTGGATTCTTCACTGAAGCGCGAAAGAAACTGGTATAGGCATGCGAATACAAATATAGAGATGTGTAAACACGCAGAATATGGCGCTTCGGCCGGCAGTACCTACACTGCTGGCCACCGTAAATGCAACACCAAGAAAGACAAGAGGTAGCACAACAAAATTTATTTTGTAGATAACATGTTGACCAAGTATCAAATGATTACGTTTACAGACGTCTGTGACATGTGGTTCCTGCCAGAATCAGTAGCCAGAGTAGCCGCCATTGCTGGAGATCACCGCTGCCACACGTCTCGGCATTGAGTCAAAGAGACGTTTGATGTGTTCCTGGGGTACAGCAGCCCAAGCAGCTTCCACACGTTGCCAAAGATCATCTGGTGTGGCAGCTGGGGATGTAATCTGGGTCACTCGTTGAGCAACCATGGACCACATGTTTTCTATCGGGGAAAGATCCGGAGAGCGAGCCGGCCAGGGAAGCAATTCAATCTGGTTATTGACGAAGAACCTTTGGACAATGCGTGCCACGTGTGGTCGCGCATTATCCTGTTGGAATATGGCTGTGGCCGAGCCCTGAAGATAAGGAAGGACAATTGGCTCCAGCACCTCGGATATGTAGCGCCGGCTATTTAAAGTACCGTCAATGCGTACTAGAGGCGTGCGAGAGTAATATCCAATACCGCCCCATACCATAATACCCGGTGCAAGACCAGTGTGGCGGTGCATAATGCAGCTGTCCAGCATCCTATCTCCACGGTGTCTCCACACTCGAATCCGACCATCGTGGTGCTGCAGACAGAAGCGTGCCTCGTCAGTAAAGACAAAGTCATTCCATTCTGCCGTCCACATCCGTCTGTCATCACACCATTGAGGACGGAGACGTCTGTGGTTCTGCGTCAATGGTAGACGAAGCAATGGACGTCTTGCGGACAGACCACTCTGCTGTAAACGGCGTCGAATGGTACGCGCAGACACTGGATGATGCGTTACAGACGCAATGTGCTGTGCTATGGTTCGGAATGTCACTGAGCGATCCGTCACTGCCATGCGCACAATTTGCCTATCAGCACGTGCAGTGGTGCACCGAGGTGAATGCGATCGACCACGTCGGTCCGTCGTACCCTCCTGCATCCAACGGTCACATATCCGCATTACAGTTGTTTGGTTACGTCCAACACGACTAGAGATTTCTCTGTGTGATAATCCACAATCTCGGTAAGCTACTATCCTTCCTCTGTCGAACTTGGATACTTGATCAAACGATGTTCGCTGTTGTCTACGAGGCATGACTGATCCTCTTGTGAAACAACCACAAGGTAAACACACGTGCCGAATGTACACTCGTCGGAATCGCCAAGCCTTAAATGGCGCTATGAGGTGGCGCCACAGGCGCGCGTGATGTGCGTCTGCGCTGAAATTCTAATCAGTTGCATATCTCATCGCTGCAAACTCATGGTGTAAATTTCACTCGATTCGGATGCTTCCTTCAGGGTGTTGCATTTACGGTGGCCAGCAGTGTATATAAGACAACAAGTGTCTGTTGCAATCTTTAGATTGGTAACTGCTGCTACAATGGCAGGTTATTAAGATTTAAGTGAGTTTGAACGTGGTGTTATAATCGGCACACAAGGGATGGGACCCAGCATCTCCGAGATAGAGATGAAGTGGGGATTATCCTGTAAGACCATTTCAACGAGCGTACCGTGAACATCAGGAATCTGGTAAAACATCAAATCTCCGACATCGCTGAGGCCGGAAAAAGCTCCTCCAAGAATGGGACCAACGATGACGGAAGAGAATCTTTCAACGTGACAGAAGTGCAACTCTTTCCCAAATTGCTACAGATTTCAACGCTGGGCCATCAACAAGTGACAGCATGAGAACCATCATCGATAAGTGCTACAGAGCGGAAGGCCCACTCGTGTAACCTTGATGACTGCATGACACTAAGCTTTTCGCCTCGCCTGCCCCCGTCAACACCGACATTGGATTGTTGATGACTGGAAACATGTTGCCTGGTCGGACGAGTCTCATTTCAAATTGTATCGAGCGGATGGACGTGTATGGGTTTGGAGACAACCTCGTGAATCCATGGACTCTGCACGTCAGCATCCTGTCTGACCACCTGCGTCCATTCATGTCCATTGTGCATTCCGACGGACTTAGCCAATTCCAGCAGGACAATGCGACACCCCACACGTCTAGAACTACTACGGAGTGGCTGCAGGAATGCTATTCTGAGTTTAAACACTTCCGTTGGCCACCAAACTCCCCAGACATGAACATTATTGAGCATATGTGGGATGCCATGCGACGTACTGTTCAGAAGAGATCTGCACCCCCTCATATTCTTACGGATTTATTGACATCCCCGCAGGATTCATGCTGTCAGTCTCCTCCCGCACTATTTCAGACATTAGTCGAGTGCATGCCACGTCGTGTTGCGGCACTTCAGCGTGCTCGCGGGGGCCATACACGATATTAGGCAGGTGGACCAGTTTCTTCGGCTCTTTAGTGTATAACTTACGAAGTCTTCTAGCGAACCTGTTCCACACGAGCGTACCTCCGTTAACAGCCTACAATGGGCCACCATGTCAAATGCTTTCCGGAAATCTTGAAATATAAATCTGACTTTTGCCCTTTACCCACATTTCGCAATATATCACGTGACAAAAAGGACCAGCTGAGTTTTGCACGATGCTTTCTGAAACCCTGCTGATTCGTTGACATAAGCTTCTCGGCCTCAAGAAAATTTGTTCTATTCGAACAGAGAATATGTTCAACGATTCTGCAGCATTCAGTGCTAGGAATATTGGTTTGTAATATTGCGGGTCCGTCCTTTTGCCCTTCTTATATACGGCAGTCAACTGAGTTTTTTTCCAGTAGCTAAGGACTTTGCGCTGGGCGAGAGATTCGCGATAAATTCAAGGTAAGGTGCCAGTGCCGTAGCGCACTCTTTGCAAAACAGAATCGTGGTTGTGGTGACTAATTTACTTTCAACTGCTTCAGTTGTTTCTCTGCTCCATCGGGGAGTACGTGCGATGGTCATACGAGGTAAGATTGTACGATTTTCCTACTTTGACGATTTCTTGAACACGTAATTTAAAACTTCGTCTTTCGAATTGATATCTTCAGCTGCCACACCAGACTGGTCAACAAGTGACTGGATGGAAGGCTTTGACACACTTTGCGTTTTTACATAGAACGAGAATTGTCTCTGGTTTCGGCCAGATCTTATGCTAAGATGTGACGGTGTGAGTTGTTCTATGCTTGGCCCACAGATCTTTTCACAGACGCACGAATCTCTTTGCTTGTCGTCATTTCCGCGTTGTGTTTTGAACCGAGATTGCAACAGCCCCTTCTTCCTCAATGCTTTCCGAATTTCGTAACTAAACCATGGTAGGGTTTTCCATCCTTAATCCACATGCTAGTCACAAAATTGCTCTACATCCATGTTACAGGAAGTAAATGATGTCAATTCACTGTCTAAGTGATATTCTAACAACTGCTCTTTCTGGAAAAAAACTTTCTTCTAGCCTTCTTGACATTCGTAACCATAGATTATTTAATGATATCATGATCGCTAATCCCCGTTTCTCTACTGACGTCTTCGAAAAGTTCGGGCCTGTTTGTAGCTACAGGTTCTGAGATATTTCCATTGCGTGTGAGCTGCCGAACTAGCTGCTCAATACAATTTTTAGGAAGCGCAGTCAAAAGTACTTCGCACGACTGTCTGCCCCACAATGAATCCACAGACATCTCAGCCTATATTCGGTAGGTTAAAGTCGTCTCCAAATAATATTGCACGATTTGGGTATTTACGCACTACTAATCGTAGACACCTACACAGAAAGAGAGCGAGATATTTCGTAGGAATTAGCGTCGTAATCGTTTTTATTACAGTTCATAATGTCAATAAGATAAATACTCATTGGTATATTAATCTGTGTCACATTGACCGGCAACGCATTAAGCACTCTACAGGTCGGACTGCCGCATAGTGTGTTACTAACGAAGCAAAATGTGACCATCGCTATGTGCAGTAAGGTGCTGTGAGTGCATCTGTGTGTGTGTGTGTGTGTGTGTGTGTGTGGATGAGAAGAGGAAAGTGAGTGAGAGAGAGAGAGAGAGAGAGGGGGGGGGGGGGGGGCGAGAAAGAGAAAGAGAGCGAGAAACAGACAGGACGAGAGAGAGAGTGAAAGAGTGAGGGAGTGTGGGGGGGGGGGGGGGTGAGAGTAAGTTTTAAAGTTTTATCGACATATTAGCACACCTCTGAATAAAATCTCATCACGATTACTGCTGAATTATGATCAAACGTAAACTCTTTACTAACAAGTAGCAGTCTTTTCGCCCTGTACTATTCATCACGGGGCAGTTTGATGATCACGTTTTCACTACCTATCTAGTAACTTTGAGATATCACGTCCACTTCCGTGCTAATTCACTTCATTCTTCACATCATTTGAGCCTCTGCGCCTGTGCTGATGCAACTCGCGTGTAATAATAACCAGAGTGGGTCGGTTTCGTGGCGGTTCTCAGAATGCCAACATATGAAGCCGCGGACACAGTCAAAGGCTCTCCTTTCGTAAACGAGTTCTTTGTGCCCAATCGCTTTGTATACATTACGCTTTGTTTAACGCTGTTCGTTTATCTTTTCCATCGCCACACTCCCTCAGCCAGGCCAATATACTCGAATGCAGACATCATCTTGTCACCAAATGTGCTGATTCGAGCTCTGAAAGGCAGTGTACACCGATCAAAGGAGCAGAGTTTCCGGAATGTTGTTGTACGTTACGGTGTTATTCCTCCAGAGCTATTCTTCTGTAAAAGGCTTGTGGTTTGGGACTGGTCCTGGTGACGTATCTTGCTTTGCAATACTTCTTAATGTTTCTTCTATTCACTGTGGATCATAAAGTATTCTTATTTACAGATCCAATACTAATCACACAGTAACCGAATATCGCGCCTATTAGATTTATTTCCAGAGCAGTTTCGAACATGAAACAGTTTGATGTCTGGTTTGTTAAAATATTTGTTTTTGGGTGAATACTAACTATTGTTGAGTGTATCCATTGTTATCAGCGTGAAATTGAATGATAATTAAATTGCTGGAAATCTAGATAACTGGCAGCTACAAAGAACTTATTCTTTCATTGTGAAATAAATGCCTGAAAAACAAGCATGGCGTTGTGTTTTTAGACCTTAAATTGTGGATGACGCCACTTGTCTGTTTGTTCAGCGTCTCTATGACCTCGTTCTAAGAATTTCGAAGGTTTGCTGACAGCTACGGATTACGTGCATCATATAATTGAAATGTGTAAGTACAGAATATTTTAATCAGTTACAACGGCTTATTAATTGTGAATTCCGGCCGTATTTAACATAGTGTGATATCTGTCTATTAATTAGCAAATGTGCTTAGCGTTCCACGTTCTGTTGCGGACACTACCATATCTGCAACGTTTGGGTCATTGCCCTTCAGTCGTCTGTGCACAGCAATAATTTATTGTTGCTGATTCATCTGGCTACGGGTCTATTCATAGGGGATGTTACTCGCCCCTTAGGTCTATGACAACCTCCAAAAAGAAACGGACTGCTTTTTGTACATTCCTTATTATTACTACATTGTCCTTTTACTACAGTTCAGTTTTGTACACGAAGAGAAATATACAGCACCCAATGATTTAGCGCGATAGCCTTCCTACCTCTAGTTGTGACCATGTACAATTAGAACCACAGTAATATGAACGGGTCCTCCAATCATATTTTCACCAATAACTTTGGAGCGTGTCGGATCGGATCTAAGGCTTCCGCACACAAGAATTCGTCTTCAGTTTAGCTTGCATTGCCACTTCTACTGCTTTAACAGCCATATGACACGTAACTGCAATTACGTCGGTTCGTGACACCAATTGGCTGAGCGCATGCTCCATCTATTTCTGCTGTGTTGCTTAGTATCTGATTTTAAAGCACCAAAGGCAACGAAAACAATGCAAGGGTAACAGAATCTACACTTAGTTTCTGAGCTACCTCAAACTACCCTCTCGTGAGTCTATAGTTTTTACTAATTGACTACAAGGTGCTTGAATACTTTCGCTCCGATATGATAAGACTGAACGGAAATACAGCTGACACACATACGCACTCCGAAAAAAAATTAGTCACCCTAGGAGACGTTAATACCGTCCAACACTGTCTCTACCCTTAACAGTGGCGTCAGTTCGAAGATGAAAAAAGTCTACAAGTTTCTCCAGGTGTGCCACATCTGGCTAAAGCCACTCATTGGAGATTAGATTCCGCAGAACTACCAAACTGTGGGTATGTTGCCTACTATGCTTTACGCGTTGATCTTCACTACACTAGACATTGTCTATGGGATTAAGGTCGGGTGATACAGTGGGCCAGTTGAGGTACGGTACTATACCCGAGTGTTCGTCAAACCAGGAACGTATGAGGGCAGCACAGAAAAGAGGGCTACTGTTATTTGGAGGGATGGGAGTGTCCACAGCATCCTTATCACGAAGATGTAGGAGAAAGGGCGACAGTTAGTCATCGAGAATGTTCAAATAAACAACCTGCTTCACGTTCACGATAACCTCAAAGCGACCAGGTAAGGGCTCGCTAAGCAAGGACAAGCCCTTAGCGGCAAGAAACAATCAACGCCTTCTCTGCGCGATAGCAATGGAGATACTAGCGAAGACAGTGCTGTCAAAGCAGAGTTACTAAACACAGCCTTCCAAAATGCCTTCACAAAAGAAGACGAAGTAAATATTCCGAAATTCGAATCGAGAACAGCTGCCAACATGAGTAACGTAGAAGTAAATATCCTCGGAGTAGTGAAGCAACTTAAATCACTTAATAAAAGCAAATCTTCTGGTCCAGACTGTATACCAACTAGGTTCCTTTCGGAGTATGCTAATGTATTAGCTCCATGCTTAACAATCATATAGAACCGCTCGCTCGACGAAAGATCCGTACCCAAAGACTGGAAAGTTGCACAGGTCACACCAATATTCAAGAGAGGTAGTAGGAGTAATCCACTAAATTACAGGCCCATATCGCTAACGTCGATATGCAGCAGAATTCTGAACATATATTGTGTTCGAAAATTATGAATTACCTCGAAGAAAACGGTCTAGTGACACACAGCCAACTTGGGTTTAGAAAACATCGTTCCTGTGAAAGACAACTAGCTCTTTATCCGCATGAAGAGTTGAGCGCTATTGTCAAGGGATTGCAGATCGATTCCGTGTTTCTGGATTTCCGGAAGGCTTTTGACACTGTACCACACAAGCGGCTCGTAGTGAAATTGCGTGCTTACGGAATATAGTCTCAGTTATGTGTCTGGGTTTGTGAAGAGAGGTCACAGTTCATAGTAATCGACAGAAAGTCATCGAGTAAAACAGAAGTGATTTCTGGCGTTGCCCAAGGTAGTGTTGTAGGCCCTTTGCTGTTCCTTATCTATATAAACGATTTGAGAGACAATCTGAGCAGCCGTCTTCGGTTGTTTGCAGATGCCGCTGTCGTTTATCGACTAATAAAGTAATCAGAAGATCAAAACAAACTGCATAACGATTTAGAAAAAATATCTGAATGGTGCGAAAAGTGGCAGTTGACCCTAAATAACGAAAATTGTGAGGTCATCCACATGAATGCTAAAAGGAACTCGTTAAACTTCGGTTACACGATAAATCAGTCTAATCTAAAAGCCGTAAATTCAACTAAATACCTAGGTATTACAATTACGAACAACTTAAATAGGAAGGAACACATAGAAAATGGCAGGACACTTAGAAAATGTAACAGACCTACTAAGGAGACTACCTACACTATGCTTGTCCGTCGTCTTTTAGAATACTGCTGCTTACCAGATACGACTGACGGAGTACATCGAAAAAGTTCAAAGAAAGGCAGCACGTTTTGTATTATCGCGAAATATGGGAGAGACTGTCACAGAAATTATACAGGATTTGGGTTGGACATCATTAAAAGAAAGGCGTTTTTCGTTGCGACGGAATCTTCTCACGAAATTCCATCGCCAAGTTTCTCCTCTGAATGCGAAAATATTCTGTTGACACTGACCTACATAGGGAGGAACAATCACCATGATAAAATAAGGGAAATCAGAGCTCGTACGGAAAGATACAGGTGGTCAATCTTTCCGCGCCTTATACGAGATTGGAATAATAGAGAAATGTGAAGGTGGTTCGATGAACCCTCTGCCAGGCACTTGAATGTGATTTGCAGAGTATCCCTGTAGATATAGATGTAGATGTAGAAGACAAATAACAATAAAAATTTTATTGGCAGTACTTAACACTTGTCCCTAAGACACGACAACTGCCGTTAACAAAGTCGTAGTAGACTTCTTGGAGAAATCGATGAAACTGTTTCCATAGCAAAACAATCATTGATAAGTCTGGAATAGAGATTCGCATTGGAATATTATTGCTGGGAAGCAACACGTATCATTATGTACCTAGACGGACCACAGTTGGACGGCTGTTCAGAATTCACTGTCACACAATGGAGTCTAAGGTTGGGGACAGCAGTCCTGGAATTGGAAACCTATGAGACCAAGGTCGCACAACTTACACTACTTGATCAAAAGTATCCGGACACTTGGTTGTAAATGCCTTACAAGTTCGTGGCGCCCTACATCGCTAACGCTGGAATTTAGTATGGTGTTGGCCCAGCCTTAGCTTTGATGTCCGCTTCCACTCTCGCAGGCATACGTTCAAACAGGTGCTGGAAGGTTTCTTGGGGATTGGCAGGCCATTCTTCACGGAGTACTGCACTGAGGAGTGCCTGGCACGACGTCGGCGTTCCAAAATATCCGGAAGGTGTTCTGTAGGATTCAGGTCAGGAGTCTGTGCAGGCCAGTCCATTACAGGGATGTTATTGTCGTGTATCCAATCCTCCACAGGCCGTGCATTATGAAAAGATTCTCGATCGTATTGAAAGATGCAATCGCCATCTCCGAATTGCTCTTCAACAGTGGGAAGCAAGAAGGTGCTTAAAATATCAATGTAGGCCTGTTCTGTGATAGTGCCACTCAAAACAAACAAGGGGTGCGAGACCCCTCCATGACAAACACGACCACACCATAACACCATCGCCTCCGAATTTTACTGTTACACGCTGGCAGATGACGTTCACCAGGCATTCACCTTACCCACACCCTGCCATCGGATCGCCACATTATGTACCGTGATTCGTCACTGCACACGACGTTCTTCCTGTTCACGTTCCTTACACCAAGCGAGGCGTCGTTTGGCGTTCACTGGCGTGATGCGTGGCTCATAAGCAGTCACTCGACCGTGAAATCCAAGTTTTCTCACTTCCCACCTAACTGTCGTATTACTTGCAGTGGATCCTGAGGCAGTTTGGAATTTCTGTGTGATGGTCTGGATAGATGTCTGATATTAAACATTACGACCCTCTTCAACTGTCGGCGGTCACTGTCAGTCAACAGACGAGGTCTGCCTATACGCTTTTGTGCTGTACGTATCCCTTCACATCGTAAACAGTGGACCTAGGGATGTTTAGCAGTGTGGAAGTCTGCCGTACAGACGTATGACACAAGTAACACCCAATCACCTGACTACGTTCGAAGTCAGCGAGTTCCGCGGAGCGCCCAATTCTGCTCTCTCACGATGATTAATGACTACATGACTACTGAGGTGCTGATATGGAGTACCTGGCAGTAGGAGGCAGCACAAAGCACCTAATATGAAAAACATATATTTTTGGGGGTGTCCGCATACTTTTGATCACATAGCATAGCTGTCCGAGGATTGCTGGCAGTTCCTTAATGGTTCCGCTAGTGAACGCGTCCATGGTGTGCGTTGACTGCAGCTGCCTGGCAGTGGCCGTACGGTGTCTCCTAACTATAGACGCGGCGGAAGGATACAGCCCAGCTACTTGCGGTCCCGTCATTTTGCGGTCGCAAGTAGCGCTGCGCTAGCCGCCCCTCCTAATGGTGAAGTGGGTGCCATCCATCGGCGAAGAGTGCGCCCCTGTCGTAGTGGCCATTGCCGGAGTTTCCAATGATAACAATCGGTTCTTGTCGTCCTTCGTTTGTTTTTGACTTCCGATGCCAAGCCGCTTATCAGCCCGCACTTCAACCATCCAAATCACTGTTATGCTGTTCGATTACACGTCCCGACATATGCGAACACGAATGAGTGGACCCAAGTCATGGTACGAAAAATACACTCTAATGTAAGACAAAAAAAGGCGACGCACCACAGAAGAATTATCCAAATTTGACGGGAATTGGTAGATGTGATGTAGACGTACAGACAAAAAAATGCTTACAATTCTGGAAAAGATGAATAATTGATTGAAGGGAAAGAGCTTCAGAAACTGAGCACGTCATTAACGCTCTGGTCCACTTCTGGCTCTTATGCAATCAGTTATTCAGCTTGGCACTGACTGATAGAGAATTTGGATGCCCTCCTGAGGGATACTGTGCCAAATGCTGTCCGAATCGCGCCTTAGACCGTCAGAATCCGGAGATAGTTGGAGACTTCTGCCCATAATGCCCCAGATTTTCTTAATTTTTTCTGGGGAGATATCCGGCTACGTTGCTGGCCAAGGTAGGGTTCGGCAAGCACGAAGACACTTTCGGTGTGTGGGACTGGGCATTACCTTGTTGAAATGTAAGTCATGGATGGGATGATGCGCAACAAACTTGGGCATGGAATAATGGCGAGAGCTTCTACTGCTTACCTTAGAGCTTGCCAAACCCTACCTTGGCCAGAAAAGTCGTCTGGTGTCTACCTAGCTGAAAAACGTTTGGAGCATTATGGGCAGGCTCCTCCAATCATCTCAGGATTATGACGCTCTATTGCGCCAACTGGACAGAATTTGGCTCGATATCCCTAAGGAGGACGTCCAGCGACTCCACGAATCAGAGCCACGCCGAATGACTGCTTGCAAACGGGACGGAGGTGGACCAAGTCATTATTGACTTTCTCAGTTCCTGAAACTCTTTTCCTTGAATAAATCGTCCGTTTTTTCTGAAATAATTTGTTTACCTTTTTTTAAAAAATCGCGAATAGTCAGAGCATACAATATGTCTCTGGTTAGTTAATGCTCCCCTACCGTGTTTTTTGGCCCTTTGAAGACAGTGCCACTGTGAGCGTTGGTCTTTTGTGAGATACCCGACTCCAAATGTCTACTGCATGCAGTTCCCTTCACAACTTGTTAAGATCGAGTTTGTTAACACGGAACTTATTAAGATGCAAACGCATTCACGGACAGCCGCAATTCCTATCGGGTATAAAACCGATTGACATTGACAAAACGTGACATTAGTCTCCTGTCCCTGTCGATTTGGATCTTTCATATTCTTACACCATGTTACATGGTTTCAAGTGGTAGAGCATTCCTCGTAGACATGACAGTCTGTCTTTACCCACAACAAATCTTGAAATCTCTTTTTCGGGGTGGTTATGGCCCACGCAGCTCCTAGTCTAGCTTCTTTCTGCCTCTGTCACGTCTCCATATCGAACCATGTAACTGCGCTGATTTGATACGATCGAATGTCACATATACAGTAGTTCACTGCCATGTCTTACGTCATCAGTGGAGGGTCTCATGGCTCCCTGGTACTAGTTCTTCACCATCCTTACAGCTCCAATACGTCCTGAGGGCTCTTTAAAGTGGAGACCCATATTTTGTCTGGTTAACATATTTTACGGTTCTCACGACATTCTCTTCGTGCCTTAGCGCGTTCACTGGCGTAACCTTCCGGTGAACATGTTTTACGGTTCTCACGCCGTTCTCTGCGTGTCTTAGCGCGTTCACTGACGTAACCTTCCGGTGAGAATGTTTTACGGTTCTCACGCCGTTCTCTGCGTGTCTTAGCGCGTTCACTGACGTAACCTTCTGGTGAGAATGTTTTACGGTTCTCACGCCGTTCTCTGCGTGTCTTAGCGCGTTCACTGACGTAACCTTCCGGTGAGAATGTTTTACGGTTCTCACGCCGTTCTCTGCGTGTCTTAGCGCGTTCACTGACGTAACCTTCCGGTGAGAATGTTTTACGGTTCTCACGCCGTTCTCTGCGTGCCTTAGCGCGTTCACTGACGTAACCTTCCGGTGAGAATGTTTTACGGTTCTCACGCCGTTCTCTGCGTGTCTTAGCGCGTTCACTGACGTAACGTTCCGGTAGAAACTTCGTATTTACGAATAAAGATAAGCAACTCTTCATGTTAATAAAGACATAAAGTAAAAGAAAGAATCCAGTATACAAGGTGTATGAGTAATGAGAGTGAGAACCCTGCGAGCGACCTCGCAACGCTATGTTGTGTAAGATGGCTATTTTTTGATGATGTTATTTGATGTGTTAATATTTGTAAAGGCAAATGATATATTTGAAGAAGTGTGGACAGAGAAACAGTTGAAACTTCCTGGCAGATTAAAACTGTGTGCCCGACCGAGACTCGAACTCGGGACCTTTGCCTTTCGCGGGCAAGTGCTCTACCACTTGCCCGCGAAAGGCAAAGGTCCCGAGTTCGAGTCTCGGTCGGGCACACAGTTTTAATCTGCCATGAAGTTTCATATCAGCGCACAGTCCGCTGCAGAGTGAAAATCTCATTCTGGAGAGAAACAGTATCTGTGTCTGCGATGGCAGCACTCTGGAGTGGTAGATACTTTGACAGACTGTTTGTGGATAGCTGCGGTGTGCAGCAGGCAGAGTTTCGTTGAGTGTTCAGTGTAATGGATGGGCTCACTTTTGGAGCTATGTGAGTTGCCGATTTGTTACGAAGATGACTCAGAACAATGATTGGATAGCATACGGACATAAAAAAGGTTTTGAAATGAAAACAAGGTATTCTTTGATGAGGTAAAAATTTATTTTTATTTTTGTACACTTGTATTGTTGGTGCACTTCACCCACGTCAAAGTCGAGTTTTTCATAATTATTCTATTGCTTGATCTTCTGAGCTAATTTACTGTACCGTGGAAGTTATTAGATTAAATAAATTTTCATATTGGAGTCCATAATTGTTTTCTTTGATAAGTTCATTCCTAACTGAAATTTCAGCGCTCAAAGTTTGAGTCATGTGTTTCATTGGCAGTCTGTGTCAAGATTATGAACCCAGTTTCCCTGGAAAAACTGTAGTTACATTTTAGCTGTTGCGGACTGTTGCTGTGTTGCGGTTTCTGCCAGTATTTCGTTTTGCAGGTGAGATTCATAATACGTGATTCTTCGGTTTCCTTTGCGCAATGTAGGTTCTGTCAGTTTCTTTATTTTTACCAGGGTCATATGTCAGTGCAGAAATTTGTGTTTCAGGTTAAATTCTTATAGAGGCCGATATTACAGTTTGGCATTTTTTATACAGTTACGCTTTTCTTTCAAACAGTTCGCACTTGCCAAGTCTACTGAGCGTGAAATTATTTGTTTGCTTATTTATTTGCTTATGAATAAGATCGGTTTTCACACAGACAGGATTCTTTTCAGTTTCATGTAAGTGATATGGCTTTGAGCTCAGTAGCACGCTTAGGAGGACATTGCACATCCCAGGTTTGTATTTATCATAACAGGTACTCAAGTAAAGGCTACTCACAGTTGTTCAACTGTCCCGCTCTTCCAGATACTCAGTCCCGGTTTCAGCTCAGTGCAATCATCACATGAATTTTTAGAGTGCGTCAGTGAAATTGTGTTTTTCTTGTGTGTTACAAAAATGGAACAGCGGAATTTAGAACGACGTTATGTCATCAAGTTTTGTGTTAAACTTCTGTAAACAGCAAGTGTAATCTTTGAAGAGTTGAAACAGGCCTGTAGGGAACACACTTTATGAAGAACACAAGCATTTCGCTGGCAAAAACCATTCTGAGAAAGCTGAGAACACATTGAAGACGAACCTTGGTCAGGGAGACCTTCAACTACAAAAACCGACGAAAACGTCGAAAGTTTGAGAGCTCTTGTGAAATGTGACAGACGTTTGACAAAACGTTTAAACACTTTTTCCAATCATCAAACTTTGACCGAAGTTTTGCACACGCGAAAGGTTTGTGCCAAAACGGCGCACAACTGAGAAGGACAATCGAGAAAACGTATGCGTTGGTCTTCTTGAGAGGACTGTCAGTACCCACGAATGGTTCAGTCGTATGATTAGAGGTGATGAATGTTGGATTTTTTAATACAATTCTGAAACAAAGCGGCAAATTGAAGAGTGGCACACTGAGACATCTGATCAACCGACGAATGCTCGAACGAGGAAATCACAGACAAAATAATGCAGATTTGCTTTGCTGACAGTAGAGATACCGTGCATAAAGAATTTGTTTCACCTGGACGAACTGTCAACCAAGTGTTTTACAAACATGTCCTTGAAAGCCTCATGAAAAAGGGTGAATCGAGTGGAACAGACAAGTGGCTGCTCGGTCTCAAACGATGTGACCGACATGTTATAGGTACTGCTAGGTGAGGCCCTTCAGCACTGATACCAAGACTGGAAACAACAATTCAGCTGATTGTTTGAAAAAAAAAAAGAAATAAAAAATTTTGGCTGATAAAAAATCGCTCTCATTACTTTGTATTGTATTGTATTGTATGTTAACCGGGGACCTAGAAACGACGGAGAGGCTCCGTCCACGCCGCAGCCGCAGTGGTCCGCAACCCCACGACGACTACCGCAGTGCACTTCACCCCTCCGCCGTCCCACACCGAACCCAGGGTTATTGTGCAGTTCGGTTTCCAGTGGACCCCCCCCCCCCCCACCCCCCACTGGGAACGTCTCACACCAGATGAGTGTAACCCCTATGTTTGCGTGGTATAGTAAAGGCGGTATATGCGCACGTATAGAACTTGTTTGCGCAACAATCGCCAACATAGTGTAGCTGAGCCGCAGTAAGGGGAAACAGCCCGCATTCGCCGAGGCACAAGTCCGCCGGGCGGATTCGTGCCGGGGACCAGGCGCTCGTTCTCGTTCCGAATCTGATTACTTTTGTCACACACTTTCACCAATGCAGCCATTGTTAAGGACACAGAGCTGCAGCTGAGTTTGGCGTGGAAGATGAGGTCTTGGTATTGCCCTCATTGAAGCAACTATTTCACCTTTAATCCGAAGCAATTTAAGAAACTGACCGAGAAAGCTATTAAGAATGCCCGGACTGGGATTTGTATCTATTCTCATCCCGAATGTGAGACAGGTATAGTAACCACTGCTATTTTATTTGGTTTGCGAGGGGATTTCCTTCTAAGAGTGCATACGTACAACGTGTAGCCAACCGGCATCAACACTTCACGCTGTTCCTTCTTTCTACAACTACTAGATGTGTCAGGAGTTATTGTGATCGTGCTGAAATTTGTGTTATCTAAGCTACTCCCAAACCATGAGTCTTGTCGCTAGCGTTGAAACATTTTTCAACCCCCATCGATTCCACAGCCTGCTTGTTCTGTCTTCTATTTTTTTCAGTTTTTATTCTTTCCATTGCACTTTTACTCTTCAATTCCATGGAGCTTTTGTCTACACACGACGGAGAACAGGTTTTTGTCGACTGCTCTATCGAGTTTCCAATCTTTATTTAATTTTTGTTCCTATGCAATTCATTGCTTGTGTTACGCTTAGACAATAAAGTGAATAAAATATCGATGGCCATTCCGAAACTGTGACCCTGTCTTGTATAAGTTTACAACAGTGAATAAAACAGAACATGAACAAATGCTCGGTTGTAGATGCGACAGATAAGTCGGTGTTTCATGAGTGTAACAGTCAACAGCTGAAAAGGTTGGGGCTGCTGCTTGCTGCGCGTGCGTGCATCTGAGAACGATAGTCTACATTTAGCTCTCGTGTCTCTGCTTAAAATCACTAAAGGCTTCCATTTTTTTCTACGTTACAAATGTTCATTTCACCAGATACACGTGAAACACTGTTACACAACTAATGCGAGGTCGCCGCGTGCAAGAGACAGCTTATTATTCGACGATATTAGCCGTTTATGATGTCTGGTACCGCCTGGACTTCACGGCAGTCAGAACGCTCCTCATTTATTCAGATAGATAATTTAAGAATGGGCACCGTATTAAAAAGGAAGAGACCCTCGTAAATGAATAATGGACGTCATCTTTGCGAAATCAATACACATCATGCGAAGATGATTGATTAGCTACAGATCGATAACAGAGGAGGCCAAATTTATCCCGTCTTTATTGACCACAATGCCACACACGTGAGGACTGTATCTAAGGAAACTTATGTGACAGTATCAATATAATACATGGAGAATCATTTTAGTTATATGAAACACGAATCATCACACTTAAGTTTTCACAGGGTGAGAAGGTAAATGGAAATACTGCCTAAATGGTTCACTCTCGAATCTACTTCCGACTGTACTACAGGAATAAGAGCATTGACCATGCTGTGATTGCTGGAATGGCATCAAAAACGAGTTAATAGGATGCTGTAGGCGTTGTAATACGCAGTCACTTCTTCCATCGAACGTCGGGTAGTCACCTCGTAACAAAAGAGCAAGCTTAGATTATACATTGAATTGTTTGAAAGTACGCTTGAATGACCTTCCTAACCATGACAAAAATGCTTTAGAACGACCTGATCTCCACTTGTTATGTTGCGAACATATGGTGTGCATTATGTTATATTCCGGATGCACAGAGAAACAACTGAAAATTCATAAAATGGACCGCTTAACGGATTTCAAAAAGTTAGTAAAAGCGAAGGTAATTAGTCCTAAAAGCAGGAGAGCGATGGAAAAACATACAGAGCGATGTTAACAACAGTGAGCAACTCTTCAGCAGCACGTGTGCGAGGATCAAAAAGACATCAGCAGTAAATCTGTAATCACGCGAACAAAATTACTACAGAGGGATAGCGCTCTTCAGAGGGTAAAATAATGACGGATACAAAATCGAGTAGGCACTTTTTAACTACCGAGAGATTTTGAAGAAATGCATATAATACACGTGCAGTCGTGCACCCTCATCATAAAGCAGAAATCTAAAACAGATAGAAAGTACCACACGCGAATCAATCGGCAGTGAAATACGAACATTCATTTTGATGAAACGACCTCGAGTGTGGAGCACTCCGTCAGCCCTATCATTACAAAGGACTACCAGTTCACCAAAAGACACTGTAGTAAGTGCGCAAAGTCTCGTCTAGAAAAGAAGTAAAATTCAAAGGCGGATAGCCAAAACATATAAATAAATAAACAAAAAATTATCATTGCTAATTATCGAGATATCACAATAAAGAATCTAAAAAGAAAATAATCAAACGATGCCTAACTGAAACTACATCTTCTCAATTCTGATTCAAGTCAACCAGCAGAGCAAAGCAGCACTTAGCCTGTGGACTGTACCAAGCCAACGTCCAAAGTTACGAAAATTTCTGCCTCCCTGCCTTCCCGGCGCCTCAACGACAGAAAAGGTCACGAAAACTCTTAACGGTCGAGGGAGGCATGTGACCGGTTGCCAACGTAAGCGCATCACAGGAGACAGCCATCGCAAATCCGTCAGCCCAGAGAGACTCGTAAGGACAGAGTAAAGATGGACACGAGTTCCTACTTCTCGCGCATGGTGGGACTCTTACGACTGCTCAAATATTCCCTGTACAAGAGATGCGCATAAAAAACCACAGGTGAACAGGTTACTGCGGAGCTAACTGAAATGCTAAAGGAAATGAGGCAGCCAGAAAACTGGCGGCCGCGTTTCACGTTAGGAAAAGCATCAACAATCACAAAGCAATACAAAGAGCAAGTTCAAAAATTAAACAGAATACAGAAACCCAATAAGACCTTATGAGATTTCCATAAGAAAGGTAACTAGAAGCAACGACCCCCATAAGCCAGCGTAACTCTGAAGATACAAAGTGCAAGCCAACGAAGATGAGGAACTGCCTCAGCAGCGGTGGCAGCAGCGTGTGTATGTCTACACTCCTGGAAATGGAAAAAAGAACACATTGACACCGGTGTGTCAGACCCACCATACTTGCTCCGGACACTGCGAGAGGGCTGTACAAGCAATGATCACACGCACGGCACAGCGGACACACCAGGACCCGCGGTGTTGGCCGTCGAATGGCGCTAGCTGCGCAGCATTTGTGCACCGCCGCCGTCAGTGTCAGCCAGTTCGCCGTGGCATACGGAGCTCCATCGCAGTCTTTAACACTGGTAGCATGCCGCGACAGCGTGGACGTGAACCGTATGTGCAGTTGACGGACTTTGAGCGAGGGCGTATAGTGGGCATGCGGGAGGCCGGGTGGACGTACCGCCGAATTGCTCAACACGTGGGGCGTGAGGTCTCCACAGTACATCGATGTTGTCGCCAGTGGTCGGCGGAAGGCGCACGTGCCCGTCGACCTGGGACCGGACCGCAGCGACGCACGGATGCACGCCAAGACCGTAGGATCCTACGCAGTGCCGTAGGGGACCGCACCGCCACTTCCCAGCAAATTAGGGACACTGTTGCTCCTGGGGTATCGGCGAGGACCATTCGCAACCGTCTCCATGAAGCTGGGCTACGGTCCCGCACACCGTTAGGCCGTCTTCCGCTCACGCCCCAACATCGTGCAGCCCGCCTCCAGTGGTGTCGCGACAGGCGTGAATGGAGGGACGAATGGAGACGTGTCGTCTTCAGCGATGAGAGTCGCTTCTGCCTTGGTGCCAATGATGGTCGTATGCGTGTTTGGCGCCGTGCAGGTGAGCGCCACAATCAGGACTGCATACGACCGAGGCACACAGGGCCAACACCCGGCATCATGGTGTGGGGAGCGATCTCCTACACCGGCCGTACACCACTGGTGATCGTCGAGGGGACCCTGAATAGTGAACGGTACATCCAAACCGTCATCGAACCCATCGTTCTACCATTCCTAGACCGGCAAGGGAACTTGCTGTTCCAACAGGACAATGCACGTCCGCATGTATCCCGTGCCACCCAACGTGCTCTAGAAGGTGTAAGTCAACTACCCTGGCCAGCAAGATCTCCGGATCTGTCCCCCATTGAGCATGTTTGGGACAGGATGAAGCGTCGTCTCACGCGGTCTGCACGTCCAGCACGAACGCTGGTCCAACTGAGGTGCCAGGTGGAAATGGCATGGCAAGCCGTTCCACAGGACTACATCCAGCATCTCTACGATCGTCTCCATGGGAGAATAGCAGCCTGCATTGCTGCGAAAGGTGGATATACACTGTACTAGTGCCGACATTGTGCATGCTCTGTTGCCTGTGTCTATGTGCCTGTGGTTCTGTCAGTGTGATCATGTGATGTATCTGACCCCAGGAATGTGTCAATAAAGTTTCCCCTTCCTGGGACAATGAATTCACGGTGTTCTTATTTCAATTTCCAGGAGTGTATCTTTTTTGGTTCACGGGACTGGTACCCGTAACCATATTTCGCGGCAGGTCTTGACCCTTGCCATCACTGGGCATCATCAATTGCCTCCTAGCGACGATGTGTCCGGATGTGTGACGTAACGTTGTAAGAGTACAGATATCGATCCTGCCCCTGACGCATCGAATCTATCCTTGACCATCTTTGCTCCAGCCAGCTAGCATCGCTGACGGTGAAGCTCATTATGCAGACGGGACACGTTTTTCGAATCTGTAGATCTTGACGCGGGACAGTTATTCGGTCGAGTCTGAGCAAGCCTGTAGGGTAGGCCCTGAGTGCTCGAACCCCGCGCGTTGGCGAGTGAAAGTGATATAGCATCGTGTCAGGATTAAAATTGGTGAATTAATATCATTTCCATATTAACTGAATAATTTCGGAATATTTAGAGTCCGGATTGCGTAACCATGTGGAGCGTATCGCGTGTACAAAGGTTTTTAATATCTCAGGAAAATTTCATAATTTGCAGAAATGATTGTTCTTCATTACTCGGGAAATGATATTTAACTGACATAAAGTAACGAACGGCGATGGTGAAGTCAACCCAAGCGGCGTTTAGTAAATGACTATGGCTACAGAACTGTTGGGAATAGATACGTAGGGATACATTACTCGTGAATAAAGTATAATCAACTGAGAGTTTATTAAATCAGTGTTAGCATGATTTAACTTCATTATTTTAATGCTAGTATTTTGGTGGGCATTACGAACAGAGATACAGCAGAAATAGATAGCACACGTGTCAGCAAGCTCACGGTGGGTAACTGGCACGTGTACCTCTGGTATAAGTTCGTCACAACTGACAAGTGCGACGCCAATGAAATTTAGACAGCCAAATTACTGCTGGTACTTTTAATGAAGAAAAAGAGGCGGTTACAACGTGCGCTACGTCAGTAGCATTATTTACTGACGGACTGTTTGAATCCCGATCAGGCTGGAAAGTCTATTGCGCCTAAGGTGACCATACGCCCCGATTACTCAGAACTGTCTAGTTTTTGAGCCTAAAAAAATTTTCCCATTTTTTTTTTCTGAGGCTAACAGTTGGTTCCCATTTCTAAAGGATTGTTTTCAAACATTTCCAAACCAGTTAAAATATTTTTTCACTACCGATTCTATAAACCTGCAGACAAAATTGACATTTCTTATGTTTTTACCCCCTGATATGTGTTCAGATTAAGCACTATAGTTGCTGCGTACTCGATTTTCTTTGCTTATGTCTGGAATTTCCGTCAGCACCAATTTCGTGAAGTGCTATCACGTGATGGTGATGTTTATGATGAGTTGTAATAATTATAATGAGCTTCAGGACGAATTCCATTGTTCAGTGCCACAGACAACGATTGTTTGTCGAAATGTAAGATAAGTATGTGTGCCATGGAGCTACTACAGATCTCAAACATCACATGGATTTCGAGAAACACAGCAAGAATCTTCAATTGACAGATTTCCCACTAAAAATTACTACATTTTTGTGACTTAAAACACACATAAACTGAAAAACGTAGCTGCAGTGGAAGGAACCATATCATTCCATGTTGCTGAACACTACCAAAGGCACCGTTCTAAAGACTGGCAGTGTTCAGATACACACAAAAAAAAAAAAAATTCCAGATTCGAAGATTGCAGAAAATGTTTCGTGTTGAAGACCCAAGTGTGAAGCAATTACCAACAACTTTCCTAGAAAGTCGAGGTATAAGTGAAGAGTCCAATGTACTTTTCGGTGTCTACTGATACTAGCAACCGCGGACATCAGACATTTTTCTCTTGATAGTTGATTACTTTTCTGTAAGTGACGGTGGGCTGCAGATTAAACTGCTTCACCTTGATGAGTTGCAGAACAAAAAGTCTGATAGAGTTTTTAATTATCTTTCACATGTTATACAGTCACTGAACATAACTTCAAAGTGTGTTGGGTTTGGAATAGACAATACTGGTTATACTAGGTCTACAACTTCGCTTCCACCGTTTTTTCTCGAAATTCGGGGCTTTATTGTGAAAACTTACAAAAGCATTATGATTCATAGTATTACCAATCGCTGGCTACTACATTCTCCCATCTTTGGGATAGCATACGGATCCCGTGGCTGAATAACTGGGCGTTTTTTGTAGGGATCTATTAATACATTCTTTTTTGCTCTTGTTCATCTGATCGGTAGTGTTGGTCAGCCAGACTGTATGCCACTGGCAGAAAAAGGTGGTAGTCAGAGAGAGCAACGTATGGAGCATACGGCAGGAGGGATAGGACTTCTCATTTCGACGTTTCCGTGTATATTTTGACGGGTTTTGCGACGTGGGGTCGAGCACTGACCTGCTGCAAAATTACCTTTACGTGTTTATCGCTGTATTGTGGCCGTTTGTGTTTCAGTGCTGGGCTCGAACTCATCAATTGCTTTCGATAATGGTGTCCTGTGACTGTCTTCGTCTGTTTCAGTAGCTACGAAGACGTTCTGTCTACCACCGCCATGCCGGTCTTCGACATCAAAATCACCGTTCTTAAAGCGTTGAAAACATTCTCTGCACGTTCTTCTACTAATAGTTCCCTCACCATTGGTCTTATCCAGCATTTTAAGAGCCACAGCCGCAGATTTCTTCATGTTAAAGCAGAAAATTAAAACTTACCGCAAATGGCGAGAAATAGGTACGTAAGTTGACGTACTTAATCGAGAATAACTTTATGATGCAACCACAAATCGACTAAAATTTTTATGGCATTATTTTCACAGTTGCCTAAGCTTATTATATTACACCTATGACCAACCACCTGAACCCCATTTGCCGCTACTGCCGTCTATTGCAAAACGGCGGAAGCAAAGTTGTAGACTTAATAATTTTGGGGGTTGATAAAGAAAGAACAATTTAAAAATTATTAACACTTTTAGCATTGGTTTCCCAGCACTTGTTGCTCTTAACACACTTCAGTGTGCTTGTACGTAATACGTTACCCGTTGACGTTGACTGCACTGTCATGAAGCTGTTCCACCATTCTCACATTTTTTTCAACTCGTGTTGCAGCACTCGTTGAATAATTCAGTGAATTTGTTGGTGTCACTCCTTTTCCAATACAAATGTGGTTTTCATTGTTGCCAACCATAGAATGGGTCTTAAAAAAGTACGACCCTTTGAAGTCTTATTTCCTATCACAATATAACTGAAAGTAACTTGCAATCTTAAATAGTTTTTTCAGTGATCCTATAAATGAATGTTATTTACTTTGTGTACATTCACAATTTAGTGTATTCCAGCATTCCATTCTGAGCACTGAGGAACAGCATAAATCCACATGTAAATTATTAGAAGCCTGAAGCTAAGTTTTGAAACGTACAAATTCAAGGAAACGTGAACATTTTGTACCGCTAAGTGTAAAAAATACTACTGAATGAATATGATAACCAGTCCGCCTCCTTAGTTCAGTGGTCACCATGTCTGATTGCCATGCAGCAGGCCCAGGTTCGACCTCCGGCTGGATCTGGGATTTTCTCCGCCTCGGAACTGGGTGTTGTCCTCATCATCAACGCCCAAGTTGCACAGTATGGCGTCAACCGGAAAGACTTGCATCTCGGCGGCCGAACTTCCCCACGTGGACACTCCTGGCCATCAATGCCATACGATCGTTTCACTTTTTTTTTTAGGAACCCGTTAAGAAATTTCACACAGCATCATCATCAACATTTTATGATGCTGCACTACCTATTTATCGTCTTGGTTACATGGAATACCTGTTTTCTACGTACTCATCGATGCTGCTCAAAGAACCTCCAGAATGATCAATAGTTTAAAATACTTTAATGTGGCTAAAAGAAAAGGGAATTCTAATGAATGACACTCTCTGATTCACGAGATAGTTCATATTCAGTGGAAACAGACAGTGAATACTGGGATCAACTGGTCACACAGTTGTCATATTCTAGCAAATGTAATAAAGAGTTCAGATAATAAATTAAAATAGAGCAGTAATTCTTTTCACTCCTTGCCTACAATGCAAATGTTGAAAGAGTTTTCTATTTACTATCATCGCAGTGGACAAATGAGAGGAATAAGTATATTGTGAAGATTGTTAGGGGTATTTTGTTGATTTTTTTCAACTTCAGTAAACGTAATTGTACAGATTTCTATTCATACCTATTAGGCAAACCTGAGTTGCTGAATTAAATTTCCTCTTCAAAGGAACATGACTGTAGTATGTAATCCCGACGGAAATAAATTTCTTGTGTTGATTCAAAACTTTCTTTACTGTCATGATTGCTATTGTATGGCTTTCTACATTCTCTATAATGAATGTTACATTTTTTAGTAAGCAAATTTCTGAAAGCTTGAAATGTTCGTCTTTTCAGTTTTTTCATTGTTCATTTTGTATTACCAGACAAACTGCAGGGACGGATTTCTGACTGGAAATAGAGGAAAAAAGGTTCTATGAACTTGCGTCGCCGGCCGCGGTGGTCTAGCGGTTCTGGCGCTGCAGTCCGGAACCGCGGGACTGCTACGGTCGCAGGTTCGATTCCTGCCTCGGGCATGGGTGTGTGTGATGTCCTTAGGTTAGTTAGGTTTAAGTAGTTCTAAGTTCTAGGGGACTTATGACCTAAGATGTTGAGTCCCATAGTGCTCAGAGCCATTTGAACCATTTTTTTTGAACTTGCGTCCGGAAATGGACAGTGTGCGTGCAACGACAACAAATCGTCCATGAACACAGTACTCAGCTGCATGGCATCCATGTCACAATATATGTTCAAACTGCCCTCTAGGTGATAGGGACAATACCGGTTGTCATGCAGGATACACATGATCGTACTTTGGCTCACACCATGTTGGCGGGCCACTTAAGTGGAGCTTGTACGAGGGTTCGCCTCAGTATTCTGCAGAACCCGGTCCTCCAAATCTGGTGTACACAGAATCTACCGCTTCCCTGCACGTTCGTCTGTCTGGAAGGACCCATTATCACACAAACGCCCAAAAAGGGTTTGAAATGTTGTGTGATGTGGGTTGGCGTCTGTGAGTGTACTTGTTTTGGCGTTGCCGTGTTGCCTCTCGGCCGTTTCCATCTTCTTGGCCGTACACAAACACCGTCTTGGCCTGTTCCCGACATGAGTACCGGACAGTTCTGCTGCTTACAGCACGCTGCGTCAATCACACATCCTGCAACACACAAGGAACACACGTCACATAGAGTAACTGCCATTCGTCAGCGCCAGTACAAAGAACATAGACAACCAATAAAATAAAGAATAGGAAAAAATCAAAGCTCAGTGTCCAGGTTTATTTTATTATTTTGGAAAAAGCCTGATGCAGCTCTTCGATTGATTTTTATTTATTATTCTTGTATTTATTAAACCAGTTACGTTCTTTTTCCAACATGGATTGTACTGTGTTCAGTATTTTGAAAAGTTCACGCAACAGAAGTTGTTTTATTGTATCGAACAACTAGCTAATAAATCCACCTGGCAGTGCCAGGGTATTCATTTTGCCAGTTTTCTATTAAAAACGAAAATAAAAATTGAACTGTGTTTGTAGTTTAATATCCCGGACAGTTCCTAGATGCTGGGCGCATCTGCATTGCGTATCTACTACGCGATTTTGTCAATATCTTTTTCGCAAATCCTCCATTTAACTCTATAGACCGTGTTTTCACCTACAGTAGTTTCCGCTTAGCAGTTGAAACGTATTAAAATCACTGCCAGGTGTCAGAGATATCCTGAAGTTGGTTCTGCTGTAACAGTGTCTTAGCAGTAAAGAAAATGTATTGAACCTTCATGAATGATGCGGATTTTCTCACGCATCTCATAGTTTAAGATGCCATATATCTTGAACCATGGGTCGTAGAATGATGTATTTCTAGAGGTACAGTTAGCATCGTTTGTGAATACTGTCTGCAAAGTGTGTTGCGAATAGTGTTACTAGGAAACAATCAATAATTTTAAAAAGTCATGCACAATGTGGTAGTTTTTCATGCATCTAAGTGTTTTTCACGTCATACCTCCTGAACTACGTTTGGTACCACGATATTATTTTCTTGGTGCATTTAGCGACATATGTGGATAATGACGGCTAAATCTATTGTGAATAAACTTAACAGCACAGAAGTAATAAATTTAAAAGTCATGGATGATGCGGTTGCGTTTCACGCATATCACTGTTTATGACGGTCTGTCCCCTGAACTGTGACAGGTAGCTGGTTTTTTGCCCAACAGCGATTGTTGCCCAACGGCAACGGATATGTGTACCACGTTTGGTTGAAATCGGTGCACTAGGTTAGGATGAGATGTGGAAGATACAAACACACATGCATACATACAGCGATTTTTGTAATATGTGTGGATCTGCAGCTAACAATACTATAGACATTAAAATATTAAGCGATGGTATGATTATTTGTTAACTGATGTATGAGTCTTTTCCTCGTTTCGACTATGAGGCATAATATGTAGTATGAAAAAAAAAAATGCGCCGGTTGGGGTGGCCGAGCGGTTCTAGGCGCTACAATCTGGAATCGCGCGACCACTATGGTCGCAGGTTCGAATCCTGCTTCGGGCATGGATGTGTGTGATGTCCTTAGATTAGTTAGGTTTAAGTAGTTCTAAGTTCTAGAGGACTGATGACCTCAGACTTTAAGTCCCATAGTGCTCAGAGCCAATTGAACCATTTTGAAAATATGCTTGCCCAGAAAGACAAAGGTCCAAATTTCAAGTCACATCCGGCACACATTTAATCTGCCAGGAAGTTTCATCAGGCATAATAATTCGTCGTCAACTGCAGATCTCGTACGCTTCTACCAACGTGTCGCAAGTCTGAATTTTGTGCAAAGATGTAGGATTGTGTTGATCCTAGTGGTCTTCTTCGAATCCGGATTTTTTATTACTGCAGATATTCCTCCTTCTTCTTTCTTCTGCGACTGCTTTCTTTCTCCAGAACACACATGTCTCCCTCTTATTAAGAGGCAGATTTAGGCGTACCGATGATTCCGTAATACAGCCCGCTATAGGAACCTCGTGTATTCTAACAGGCTGCCCCTCACGGAGATGAAGTTAACATTTGGTATGAAAAGGCGCGGAGGGGAACCGGTTTTTATTCATTCTGCATAATGCGCCACTTGAAAAGTTCCTCAACGCCTCGCCTCTTCCTTCAGCAGCACGTGTTATTTTCCCTTGCAGCGGTCTTATTCCTCATTCCGTAGCAGCTGTTCAGCAGCTCTCTCCCACTCTCTCTCCTCCCTCCCCCTCTCTTACTCTTTGCATGTATGTGTGTGTGTGCGTGTGTGTGTGTGTGTGTGTGTGTGTGTGCGCGCGCGCGCGCTGCGCTCTCCCTTGCAGCCGTTTTCCACCTCTGTTACTCCTCAAACGCAGATTTATGTCAGCCGTTGTCACGAATCAATACACGCCGGTGCCGCTAAAATGTACCGCTGTTTGTTTATCCCCTTTACTTCGGATTGGGAACTCTTGTCGCAGCGTTTTTGCATGCTCGAAAATAACACCGCTGCGGGTTTTTCGTTTGTAGAAATGGACGTTTCTTTGCATTTATTTCGTTCAACAACAGCTTTGTTGCATTTACATCAGATCTGTTTTACCTGTTCTTTTCTGTAAGTACTGCCAGCATTATTTCGGACATATCAAATACATTTATTTTTGTGTAATTGCTAACGGGGTGTATTTCTGTAGCTCTGTTTTACTTCAACGCTAAATGAATATGTAGTGGTCATCCAAAATTTTAAAACATTTCAGCCCATACCCATAGAGAGGAGAGTGAGTTTAACTGCAATACGATACCAGAATTCCAGCGTGAAGTATGTAAAGCGCGCAACACAATGAAAGGATCACTTTTTATAAATGCCGAAATCGCCTCCCATTGCGACGCACAAGTATGATATTTGGATGAAAGGCGCTTAAAAACCTTATTCTATAACGGTAAAAGAGCGTGGCTACCTGCAATGTCACTCTCGATCTCTACGGCGCTTCAAACTGCAAGGTGTCAGCACATGCCAAGGGGAGGCAGACCTCACAAGTTCATGTGTCAAGTGAGCTGGGTTAAGGAAGTCATATTTCCACCAAATTTCACGACTGTTCTGCTGAACGCCACAGTGAATGGGCCACATGATTGGAAAAGTCATCACATACCGTATTATCCACATTCACCCCTTCTTTTCACCCCTCTGTAGTGGAGGTCAGAAAGGCGACGAACTCGTTGAAATCACGGGGTTCTCCTATGAATGGCCAAGGAAAACAATTGAGACCCTCAGCCGCTCAGAATCGGTGCTGAAAGACCTCAGGGGTGACACAAACGGTGTCAGTGAAACCGCCCCTTTCCTTGGGGCATTGATTCCCACACGTTTCTCGATCGAAAGCGACATTTCGCAGTGTAACGAGCAGCAAGACTACGTTCTTTGCAACCTTTGACACTGCTGACATCACCTCGACGTTTCAACCCTTCTGTAAGGACACTGTGGGGCCGCATCCCCACTGAATGTGACGCACTCACTTGGAATACAGTGTGGCCACAGTTGTTGCCCTAGTGTACTTATTTGATCCACTGCGGACAATCCACAAACAGTCAAGAAAATTTAAATGTGATCGAAAGCAGCAATGGGTGCTTATGCTTTTTCAGCCTTATTATCTCACACCATCCCGTAGCGTGATCACCGTGGGGTGCGACGTTGACCCATGTGTGAATAAAATTAGAAGGGTCTCTATAAGACTCCCTGTTTGGAAACACTCTCGGTGGTTCCCAGTACCTTTACTGAGAATTTTAAAAATTTGCCTGTACTTAGATACTCTGTGGACTGGTCTTAGGCGTCTGATAGAAGGACTATAGGACCGTTAGTGGGCTGCCTGCTGCTGGCGCCTAATACTACACTGAAGAGGCAAAGAAACTGCTACAGCTGCCTAATATCGTGTAGGGACCCCGCAAGCACGCTGAAGTGCCGCGACACGACGTGGCATGGACTCTCCTAACGTCTGAAGTAGTGCTGGAGGGAATTGACACCATGAATCTTAGAGGGCTGTCCATCAAACCGTAAGAGTTCGAGGGGGTGGAGATCTCTTCCAAACAGCACGTTGGAAGGCGTCCCAGAGATGCTCAGTAATGTTCGTGTCTGGGGAGACTGGCAGCCAGCAGAAGTGTTTAACTTCAGAAGAGTGTTCCTGGAGCCACTCGGTAGAAATTCTGGACGTGTGAGGTGTCGCATTGTCCCGCTGAAATTACCGAAGTCCGTCGGAATGCACGATGGGCATGAATGGATGAATGTGATCAGACAGGATGCTTACGTACGTGTTACCGTCAGAATCGTATCTAGACGTGTCAAAGGTTCCACATCACCCCAACTGCAAACGCCCCACACCATAACAGAGCCTCCACCGGCTTGAACAGTCCCCTGCTGACATGCAGCATCCATGGATTCATGAGGTTGTCTCCATACCCGTGCGTGTCCATCCTCTCTATACAATTTGAAACGGGACTCGACCGACCAGGGAACATGTTTCCAGTGATCAACGGTCCAATGTCGTGTTGACAGGCCCACACGAGGCGTAAAGCTTCGTGTCGTGCAGTCATCAAGGGTACACGAGTGGACCTTCGGCTCTGTAAGCCCATATCGATGATGTTTCGTTGAATGGTTCGCAGGCTAACACTTGTTGATGGCCCAGCATTGAAATATGCAGCAATTTGCGGAAGGGTTGCACTTCAGTCACGCTGAACGATTCTCTTTAGTCGTCGTTGGTTGCGTTCTCGCAAGATCTTTTTCCGGCCGCAGCGATTCCGGAAATTTGATGTTTTACCGAATTCCTGATATTCACGGTATACTCGCGAAATGGTCGTGAGGGGAAAATCCTCACTTCATCACTACCTCGGAGATGCTGTGTCCCATCGCGCCTGCGCCGACTATAACATCACGTTGAAACTCACTTAAATCTTGATAACTTGCCATTGTAGCAGTAGTAACGGATCTAACAACTGCACTAGACACTTGTTGTCTTACATAGGCGTTTTCGATCGCAGTTCCTTCTGCTGCCTGTTTGCGTATCTCTGTCTTTGGATACGCATGCCCATACTAATTTCTTTGGCGCTTCAGTGTATTTCACAGCTTGTCTCAGTATAAGTACTTCTTTAAAATTCTTTGTAAAGGTGGTCTTAGAGAGAGCCTTTGACGTTTTATCCACGCATGTGTCAACGTCGCACCCCCAGTTGATCATACTACAGGAGGGCGCAAAACGGGAGGGCTAAAAATGTGTATTTACCCTTCGCTGCTTTGATCATGTTAAAATTTTGTCGAATGGTTGTGAACGGTCCGTAGTGGATCCAACCTGTACAGGGAGCAAAAATTGCGGTCGCGCTGCACGCCAGAGGGTTGCAAACACGTTCTTAGAAAATGGTTGAAACATCCAGAGGATGCCAGCAGTGTCAGAGGTTGCAAAGAACGTCATCTTGCTGCTCATCATATTGCGAACAGTCGTTTTCGAGAGCGAAATGTGTGTAAACCAATGACCCCAGGGAAGGGTTGGTTTCATTGATGTCCTTTATGCCACCATCTGAGTATCTTCGTGTCGATTCTGAATGGCGGTGCATAGGAAATGCTTTCCTTGGCCACCTACAAGGAAACAACGTGGCTTGAACACTGAGCATCGCGATTTTGACCTCCGTGTAGAAGAGGGGGTATAAGGAACACATTTCTACTTGGGTAGAAATGTGAATAAATTTCACGCCAATGTGAGATCATTAATCCACCTTATATGAACTTGTGAGGAGTGGTATTTTTTCGCATGTTTCGACACCTTGCCGTTTGAACCGTGGCATGGTGCCACGCTTTTGTACCTTTACTGAGGATGCTTGTGTGTAACGTCGAGCCAAATTTGAAACTTCTGCGTCCCAATGTGAGTCAAGTACAGGATTTCGAGAAAGTCATACTTTAAATATCTTGTGCAGTGTATACTGTGGTATGGCTGGTTTAAATGGCTCTGAGCACTACGGGACTTAACTTCTGAGGTCATCAGTCCCGTAGAACTTAGAGCTACTTAAACCTAACTAACCTAAGGATATCTCACACATCCATGCCTGAGGCAGGATTCGAACGTGCGACCGTAGCGGTCGCACGGTTCCAGTCTGTAGCGCATAGAACCGCTCGGCCACCCCGGCCGGCATACTGTGGTATCATCACCTTAATACGATGATCAAATTGCAGCGATATATGCCTCAGAGACGTAACAGAAAGACTCAAAGCTTACGTTAAATAAAAAAGTTTCAAAATGCTACATAAGTAGAATACTTTCATCCTTAGTTTGGGTGAAGAATGTCTGCGAAACGTAACCGTGCAACAGACAGTGGGTAACGTATACTTGAGAAGACCAGGGACAATTTGGATCAAGAGATAGGTACCTGATACGCAGTACAGCTATGACGCAATAGAGATTTCAGTGCGAGAGAGTGGTCCAATTTGAGACATTGGCCATAATGAGATATTTCTGTTATCTCTTCATGTATTAAGTCTACAACGCTGGTGCCTTAGTTGCAGAAAGAGGAAGTATTCAGGAACATAGCTACCTTAGCCTGATTGCTGAATATACTGATTCCTTTTAATCAACTTACGCCACCTTTTTCAAGACATGTAAAGTAATTTTTGTGCAAGATAGCAAACCAAGAGTTGTTGGTATTAATTCAAATCGCTAAAAATCTAAATATGCTTGGAACCTTAATACTTTTAGCTATAAACTACGAACTTTGATGTACCATAACACATTATGGTTAGATTTATATTACGTTGCTTTCAAAATTGTAACACTTGAGGCACAGTGAGACGGAAGTTGCGGGGCAGAGACACTGTCTCAGAGTACTCCATGATAGCTTTTCTCACTTACGTTTCCAGTGTTACTGCGTGCTTTTGTTTAAAAATAAAGTTTGTTTTTGAACATAACATTATACAGTTTTTCATGTCCCAGAATTACCAGAAATCGTGAAATCTAAACGTATGTTGGCACTTTCTCCGATTGTGCCATGAGAGAAGCTGTTTCTAATCGACCACAGATTTCTTCAACTCCCATCAACCTCTGGTCTGAATAAGAAAAAGGTGGTGTGGGTCCTCAAGAATTCAGAGGTTGCAGCAAAGTGACGAATAACAGATGCACAGACAATTCGAATTATCACCGACACTCCAGAGAAAGAGGAATTGGCGGAAAAAGTGAAACATCGGAACTAAGAAAATGAAAACAGTGAAAAATAAATGAAGAGATCATTAGGTCTATTCAGAGATGGAAGTTCAGGGGAAAGAGAGGAAATTCCAATTTCAGATCGCTGTGTAGATGACGTAAACTATTTGCCCTTGTTAGCTGCATTTAATTCTGAAAATGTTGAAAGTCAGGTAAAAACAGTTCACTAACAATTCGATTACTTCTAGAGCCGAAGTGAAGCATTCTGCAACACAGCAGGTGAGAAAGCAGGCGTTCCTGGCCGATTCCACTAATAGGGTTCACAGCTGCTTTCTATTGCTACTCCAGAAGCAATGTAGATTGCACATTGTTCGAGGTGCAATACGCACATCAATGCATCGATGAATGAATGTTCATTTCAGCACGATTACTTATTACTTCATCAGGAGTGTTCCACTACGGTCATCATTATTTTTATTGCTGTTCCTTTTCTAAGAAACGTGATTCGCGTCAGGGATAAAAGTTTTTGATGCAAGATTACGTAAAAAAATTACGAGACTCGACCGTAGTACGGGCAGATTACTAGTTTGCTGCCATTTCTGGCTGCACGAACGCCGCTGTTTGACTGCTGTCGCTCTCGTATGGTACTGAGCGGGAGTGCAGAACTTTGATCCTCTATTATCGTAAATGTTTTGGAAGGGTATCGTACTGAAGCAGAGTTTTTTACATCTACGTTGTAGGAGAGCGTATGGAAAAGTAATGCCTCCGAATTTTTACTCTGTTCTCAATATTGGGTGAGGTATCACATGTCATGCGTATTACGCGGTCGACTTTCCCGTTTCAATGACGCAAGCTGTAACCCTCCCCCAAGATGAGTAGGAATTGCCGCGTGTAACATGGCGGTGTGTAACGTAACTATTTCTGTGCCTGTAAAACAGTATGCTTTACTCGAGATAATAATTGTAGACCACATAACTCCAACTGAAGTCCTGACGAGAATGAAAGCAGTGTACGGTTGTGATTGTATCGACATTAGTAATGTGCGACCTGGGTTGTTCTTGCTCGTAATGAAGGAAACGGTGATGCTAACCACAACGTGTACGACAGAGCTCGGGGTGGACGACCGCGTACGGCAACCGACGAGATTCATCGGAGTCGCTTTGATGAACTCATAAGGGAAAATGCTCAGATAACACAGACACAGCTCTCAGGTAGTTGTGGCATGTAACGAGAGCGCGTACTAGCCATCACTGCAGAACTTCGGTATAGGAAACTGTGTGCACCGTGGGTGCCTCGAATGCTCACTCCTGTCATGAAACAGAGGAGACTGGACATCTGTCACCATTTTCTTTTGCGTTTTGAGTGTGAGGTTGATGGGTTCCTTAACGACATTGTGACAGATGGTAATAACTACACTCCTGGAAATGGAAAAAAGAACACATTGACACGGGTGTGTCAGACCCACCATACTTGCTCCGGACACTGCGAGAGGGCTGTACAAGCAATGATCACACGCACGGCACAGCGGACACACCAGCAACCGCGGTGTCGTCGAATGGCGCTAGCTGCGCAGCATTTGTGCACCGCCGCCGTCAGTGTCAGCCAGTTTGCCGTGGCATACGGAGCTCCATCGCAGTCTTTAACACTGGTAGCATGCCGCGACAGCGTGGACGTGAACCGTATGTGCAGTTGACGGACTTTGAGCGAGGGCGTATAGTGGGCATGCGGGAGGCCGGGTGGACGTACCGTCGAATTGCTCAACACGTGGGGCGTGAGGTCTCCACAGGACATCGATGTTGTCGCCAGTGGTCGGCGGAAGGTGCACGTGCCCGTCGACCTGGGACCGGACCGCAGCGACGCACGGATGCACGCCAAGACCGTAGGATCCTACGCAGTGCCGTAGGGGACCGCACCGCCACTTCCCAGCAAATTAGGGACACTGTTGCTCCTGGGGTATCGGCGAGGACCATTCGCAACCGTCTCCATGAAGCTGGGCTACGGTCCCGCACACCGTTAGGCCATCTTCCGCTCACGCCCCAACATCGTGCAGCCCGCCTCCAGTGGTGTCGCGACAGGCGTGAATGGAGGGACGAATGGAGACGTGTCGTCTTCAGCGATGAGAATCGCTTCTGCCTTGGTGCCAATGATGGTCGTATGCGTATTTGGCGCCGTGCAGGTGAGCGCCACAATCAGGACTGCATACGACCGAGGCACACAGGGCCAACACCCGGCATCATGGTGTGGGGAGCGATCTCCTACACTGGCCGTACACCACTGGTGATCGTCGAGGGGACACTGAATAGTGCACGGTACATCCAAACCGTCATCGAACCCATCGTTCTACCATTCCTAGACCGGCAAGGGAACTTGCTGTTCCAACAGGACAATGCACGTCCGCATGTATCCCGTGCCACCCAACGTGCTCTAGAAGGTGTAAGTCAACTACCCTGGCCAGCAAGATCTCCGGATCTGTCCCCCATTGAGCATGTTTGGGACTGGATGAAGCCTCGTCTCACGCGGTCTGCACGTCCAGCACGAACGCTGGTCCAACTGAGGCGCCAGGTGGAAATGGCATGGCAAGCCATTCCACGGGACTACATCCAGCATCTCTACGATCGTCTCCATGGGGGAATAGCAGCCTGCATTGCTGCGAAAGGTGGATATACACTGTACTAGTGCCGACATTGTGCATGCTCTGTTGCCTGTTTCTATGTGCCTGTGGTTCTGCCAGTGTGTTCATGTGATGTATCTGACCCCAGGAATGTGTCAATAAAGTTGCCCCTTCCTGGGACAATGAATTCACGGTGTTCTTATTTCAATTTCCAGGAGTGTAGCTTCAGTCCGGAACCGCCTGCCGGAGTGGCCGTGCGGTTCTAGGCGCTACAGTCTGGAACCGAGGGACCGCTACGGTCGCAAGTTCGAATCCTGCCTCGGGCATGGATGTGAGTGCTGTCCTTCGGTTAGTTAGGTTCAATTATTTCTTAGTTCTAGGCTACTGATGACCTTAGAAGTTAAGTCGCATAGTGCTCAGAGCCATTTGAACCATTTTGAGTCCGGAACCGCATTGCTGCTACGGTCGCAGGTTCGAATCCTGCCTCGGGCATGGATATGTGTGATGTCCTTAGGTTAATTAGATTTAAGTAGTTCTAAGTCTAGGGGACTGATGACCTCAGATGTTAAGTCCCATAGTGCTTAGAGCCATTTGAACCATTGATGTGACTCCGAAAACAGAAGAGCATAATTGGAATTCCGCCACGAAGGATCACCGACGCTATAATTTCAACACCATGCCATCAACAGGAAAAGTCATTCTTACAGTGTTCTCGGATGTTCATGATGTGGTGCAGTTGGAAATGATGCCAAAGGGCACCACCATAAACTGTACAAGGTACAGCGAGATCCTCAGAAAACTGAAAGCACGAATTCGAAGAGTTCGTTCCCATGTGGAGTGGAGAACACTCTCTTTCAGCGTGTCAATGCCAGACCACACACGACTGCTGCGACATCTGCAACAATCCGACATCTTGGGTCTACTATCATCTATCTTCCTCCGTACAGTCTCGACTCGGCCCCATCCGATTTGATCTGTTTCCAGAACTTAAAGAACATCTTCGCGGACTTGACTTTGATAGTGACGAAGTGGTGCAAGCAGAGCTGTGCCTGTGACTCTGTCAACTAAATCAAACATTTTACAGTGACAGTATCAAGAAACTGGTCTCTCGTTGGCATAAATGTGTTTCTCGCCAGGTTGACTATGTTCAGAAGTGAATACGTAGACAAGAAGGATAAACATTTAGAATGTTAACAAAATTTGTTAACTTAAAATGCTTTAAGAGTTTTCACACATAAAATTCGAAGTCTGCTTTTGAGCACACCCTAGTACAACAACCGTGCGAAGGATGACCAAAATCGTTGGATGTAGGCTTCCCTTGTCAGGCTTATTGGCAGGAAACTGGGAAAACGGAATCAGTGCAAAAGACATTTCTTACTGAACACTCATGCGACCTACCTTAGAATATTGTTCGAGCGTAATGCAAATGAACCCATACCAAAAAAGGTTAACACAGGATACCTGAGATCTAAAAAAAAAGTGCAATTGGAATGGTCAAAGATTTGTTTGACAGAGGGGAGCGTGTCAAGGAAATGGGGAAAAGCGTCAGCGGGCTCGAAGATAGACATCAACTATAGCGTAGGATCCTACTTACAATGTTCCCAGAATCAGTTTCATGTGAGGAGTCTAAGAATATACAAAAGTCCGTTAAATATCGTAATTAAAGAAATTACAGCGTACGCAGATGCATTTAAGAAGCTATTCTTGCTACTCTGTATCCGTGAATTGACGAGAGAAACCCCAATACGTGATACCATGAAAAGTACCTTCTGTTATGCGTTACCCAGTTGTTTGTAGGATGCGAATGTAGATGTAGGTGTCCTCTTATGCTGGCAGGAACCACTCCCCAAATGAGTTGCTAATACTGTAAATTCATCTTACGAAATCATTGTATTGATTTCTTGTAGTTGTAACCTGTTATATTCTGTAACTTCTGAATATTTACATACACTCCTGGAAATGGAAAAAAGAACACATTGACACCGGTGTGTCAGACCCACCATACTTGCTCCGGACACTGCGAGAGGGCTGTACAAGCAATGATCACACGCACGGCACAGCGGACACACCAGGACCCGCGGTGTTGGCCGTCGAATGGCGCTAGCTGCGCAGCATTTGTGCACCGCCGCCGTCAGTGTAAGTCAGTTTGCCGTAGCATACGGAGCTCCATCGCAGTCTTTAACACTGGTAGCATGCCGCGACAGCGTGGACGTGAACCGTATGTGCAGTTGACGGACTTTGAGCGAGGACGTATAGTGGGCATGCGGGAGGCCGGGTGGACGTACCGCCGAATTGCTCAACACGTGGGGCGTGAGGTCTCCACAGTACATCGATGTTGTCGCCAGTGGTCGGCGGAAGGTGCACGTGCCCGTCGACCTGGGACCGGACCGCAGCGACGCACGGATGCACGCCAAGACCGTAGGATCCTACGCAGTGCCGTAGGGGACCGCACCGCCACTTCCCAGCAAATTAGGGACACTGTTGCTCCTGGGGTATCGGCGAGGACCATTCGCAACCGTCTCCATGAAGCTGGGCTACGGTCCCGCACACCGTTAGGCCGTCTTCCGCTCACGCCCCAACATCGTGCAGCCCGCCTCCAGTGGTGTCGCGACAGGCGTGAATGGAGGGACGAATGGAGACGTGTAGTCTTCAGCGATGAGAGTCGCTTCTGCCTTGGTGCCAATGATGGTCGTATGCGTGTTTGGCGCCGTGCAGGTGAGCGCCACAATCAGGACTGCATACGACCGAGGCACACAGGGCCAATACCCGGCATCATGGTGTGGGGAGCGATCTCCTACACTGGCCGTACACCACTGGTGATCGTCGAGGGGACACTGAATAGTGCACGGTACATCCAAACCGTCATCGAACCCATCGTTCTACCATTCCTAGACCGGCAAGGGAACTTGCTGTTCCAACAGGACAATGCACGTCCGCATGTATCCCGTGCCACCCAACGTGCTCTAGAAGGTGTAAGTCAACTACCCTGGCCAGCAAGATCTCCGGATCTGTCCCCCATTGAGCATGTTTGGGACTGGATGAAGCGTCGTCTCACGCGGTCTGCACGTCCAGCACGAACGCTGGTCCAACTGAGGCGCCAGGTGGAAATGGCATGGCAAGCCGTTCCACAGGACTACATCCAGCATCTCTACGATCGTCTCCATGGGAGAATAGCAGCCTGCATTGCTGCGAAAGGTGGATATACACTGTACTAGTGCCGACATTGTGCATGCTCTGTTGCCTATGTCTATGTGCCTGTGGTTCTGTCAGTGAGATCATGTGATGTATCTGACCCCAGGAATGTGTCAATAAAGTTTCCCCTTCCTGGGACAATGAATTCACGGTGTTCTTATTTCAATTTCCAGGAGTGTATTTCACCGCCAGCAATTTACGGACGTTACATGAAACATGTAAGCATGAAGCGAATCTAACCAGAACCCATTCTCCAAAAGAGCAATCATTAATAACAAGAGAGGCTGGGGGAAGATAATTTACGTTCGTTTAACTGCAGAGAGTAAAATGTTAGTCTATAGTTAAATAAAGAAGTTTCCCGATGAATACTAGGGTTAGGAAAAAATGACAGAAGCTAGCAAGTAGATCTAATAAGCATAGGATTGATGTCAGGAAAGGCACATGATATCCACCCGTCAAGTAGCTCGTAAGTAATAACTATTCTTAAACGTTATTCTATAAGGTAACTCTTCACAGCTGTCAAATATTTGAAGAAATGCATCTCTGAGCCATCAGTCGTACAAATACACCTGCATCTGTACAACTAATGGTTCAGAGATGCATTTCTTCAATTATTCCTAAATAGTTGCCGTAGAAGTACTTTGCCCTAAGATTTTAGAACCGAATTTGATTGAGAAGATAACAGGTAATTATTTCATCTCTATGAACGTCACTCTGAAAATAATGTATTAACTGAAGAGTACTACAATTTTCAGTGACAGCGACGTCGTGCGAACTCTAATGTCTCCTTTCCAATTACGTAAAGTGTACTTTTTTGAAGAGCCTTCCTGAGGACCTGGAGGCACGAAAGTCGATAAATACTCGAGGAAACAATGGGAGGCGCGAGCTCGCCGTCACACTCTGCTCACGCACGCGCACACGCGTGTCTCTGCGATAAGCTCGCTGCGGGTGAGACACGCACTCCTGCTGGCGCAGAATTCCAACCAACTTCCAGTTATTCAAAATATTCATTTTCAGTCGGGTAAGTATAACGCATGACATGCAGGATACGTCTCTGCTCGTAATACATGTTGTGTCGTCGATAAATTATACAGGGAGAATATGCCTTCAACAGTTGTTCCGTATAAGAAAATAAAGTTTGCTACTAGTTCACCCGAATCTATTCCTTGCCAGCAGTTTTTACTGACTTGCGCTAAAATAACAGCTTCTGCGAAGGGTATTCGGGCCGGCCAATGTGGCCGAGCGGTTCTAGGCGCTTCAGTCTGGAACCGCGCGAACGCTATGGCCGCAGGTTCGAATCCTGCCTCGGGCATGGATGTGTGTGATGTCCTTAGGTTAGTTAGGTTTAAGTAGTTCTAAGTTCTAGGGGACTGATGACCAGAGATGTTAAGTCCCATAGTGCTCAGAGCCATTTGAACCATTTGAAGGGTATTCGGAAATTAAGAAACGATCGGTCGCCAAATGGAAACCGCAGTGAAAATCCGATGAAGCTTTGCATAAATATCTTGGGTAGTGTCTCTAGTAGCCTATTCCAGTTGACAGCGTCATGTCGCTCTTCTCAGCTGTGAGGTCATATTGGGGTCGTAAAATTGTCTAGAAAGTAGTGTCTGCCGCCAAGTACGGGTGCCTGCCGAGAAATTTGGCCTGATTTCATACAACCCTACATAACATACCTGTAATGAATTTTCTTCTTCATGACAATTCTTCGCCGAACACTCCGTAGCAATGAGAGCGCTTCTGAAGCGTTTGCGATAGGAAGAATTTCATCATCTACCATACAGTCCGGACTTGGTTCCCTCTGATTTTCATCTCTGCTCATATGAACCACTGGTTACGAAGGCAACATTTCACCAAAGACAACAGTCCAGAGTAGCAAATTATCGGAAAGCACAAGAGGCTACCTTCTATGACGACGGAATTGGTAAGTTGATACAATGCTACGATGGATGTCTAAGTCGGAGCGGCGACTATGTAGAGAAGTTGCCGGAAGCTGTCGCTAATTGTTGCAAAGAAAACAGTCTTGATTGTCTCTGTGGTTTCCATTTCGCGACGATGGTTCCTCACTCAGAATAGCCCTCGTATCACGCACCACAGTTTATCAAAGAGCGATTTTTAAGTTTCTGTCTTTCCAGAAGCTTCAGTCAAAATCCACAGCTTGTTGATACCTGATACCAGAGTAGATAGAAGAGTTAATTCCGTAACGACCGTAAAGTACTTGCCTATACTCAATGACATTAATGGAAAATGAATAGATCCAGCAAAAAAGGTGTTCCAATTTTATTGGAAGGAAACGTGGATACTCACCTCTGTAGGACTTACTATTGTCCTACTGTAGGGACTCGCGTTGAAATTGTTTGATTGAGTTAGAGTTTCTTACAGACAGTTGCTTTCGCGACTACAACCAAATAAGCCGGTGAAAACTTTTGGAAAGTTGAAAAACAGGGGCCACCCTAATGTACAGGGTGATCAAAAAGTGAGTATAAATTTGAAAACTGAATAAATCACGGAATAATGTAGATAGAGAGGTACAAATTGACACACATGCTTGGAATGACATGGGGTTTCATTAGAACCAAAAAAATACAAAATTTCAAAAAATTTCCGACAGATGACGCTTTATCTGATGAGAATAGCAATAATTAGCATTACAAAGTAAGACAAAGCAAAGATGATGTTCTTTACAGGAACAAAACCAGAATCTCGAATTTCCTCGAAGAAAAAAGGCCCGATAACGGTAGATGTGGTAAATCCAACCCATACCGTGACTTTCTCGTTGTGCAATGGAGTTTCCACGACAGTTCTAGGATTTTCGGTAGCCCAAATTCTGCAGTTGTGGGCGTTGAGAGTCCCTCGGAGCGTAAAATGAGCGTCGTCGGTCCACAACACGTTACTCAACCAGTCGTCATCTTCCGTCATCTTTTGAAACGCCCACACCGCAAATGTCCTCCGCTTCACTAAACCGCCAGGTAACAGTTCATGATGCCGATTGAATTTGTACGGATAGTATCGGAGGGTACGCCTAAGTGCCAACCAAACAGTAGTGTATGGAATGCCGGTGCGACGTGCGACTGCACGAGCGCTGACTTCCCCGTGCATAGACGAACAACCCGCTACAGTCTCAATTTCTTCCTAAACTGTCTCAGCAGCATTACGCCTTGTGCTCGGTCGGCCACTACGGGGTCTATCGTCTAAACAACCCGTGGCTCCGAATTTCGAAATCATTCTCGCCACAGCTGCATTTGTCAACGGACCTTTACTCGTTCGAATACCCTTCTTACGGCGATAGGATCGTAACGCTGAACTAGTACATTCCCCATTCTGATAATACAGCTTCACTAAAAGCGCCTTTTCAGGTAACGTCAACATGCTGCAACTGCTGGCGCATCTGATTCTCCCTCTCATTACAGCTCCTTTTATATACGATTGTCATGCGCAGTCACTGACTTTTTGCTGTCCAGCGCCATCTGTCGGACATTTTGTGAACTTTGTTTTTGTTCTTTTTGTTTTAATAAAACCCCATGTCATTTCAAGTATGTGTCTATTTTTACCTCTCTATCTACGTTATTCCGTGGTTTATTAAGTTTTCAAATGTGTACTGACTTTTTGATCACCCGGTACATAGCCTGCGGCCAGACAGTGATCAGACGTTATCACTATCAAACCGATCGCTGTTGACTTTGTTATATATGGTGAGCGGAAACTATTTGAAATTAAAGATAAACAATAACGTATAAAATGTGAAGTAGTAGATCGTCTGTCCATGTAACCGGGTGACGAGACGACCACGCAGTTGCGACAATATACCAGAGCTGCTAGAAGGCCTACTGTTAAGAACATGTTTACGAGATGACAGAGAGCCTGCCGGCCGCAGTGGCAGAATGGTTCTAGGCGCTACAGTCTGGAACCGCGAGGCCGCTATGGTCGCAGGTTCGAATCCTGCCTCGGGCATGGATGTGTGTGATGTCCTTAGGTTAGTTAGGTTTAAGTAGTTCTAAGTTGTAGGGGACTGATGACCTCAGAAATTAAGTCCCATAGTGCTCAGAGCCATTTGAACCTCTTTTTTTTTTTTTTTTTTTTTTTTTTTTTTTTTTTTTTTTTTTGACAGGTCGATCGTTCGGAGTATTACGTCAGACGGTGCTGGGAGTAACGTACACGAGATAGCACCCAGCGTGCGCCGTACCTGGTCTGGAGCGACCAGGAAGACGACGAAGCGACAGGATTGTGCGGCAAGCGATCAGGGGTCCAACAATGACTCTCTCCACGACAGAAGCAGATGTATGGCTGCTGGTTGTTCGACAGACCATTTCCAGACGCCTTGCGGAAGCGAATTTGAAACCCAGGCGGCCTTGTCACGTACTGTCGTTATCTCCGCTTCATCAGCGACTCCATCTGCAGTGGTGCCAAGCCAGAACGACGTGGACTGCGGCAGACTGGCAAAACATAGTGTTTAGTGGTGTATCCCGATTCGTTTTGGGGACGGATGGTAACCGCATACAGGTGTGGATGCAGTCTGGTGCACGGTACGGTTCCGCCCAGGCTGTCACGCAAACGACCGCACAGCCGGCGTAATGGTCTAGGCGGCCATAACCTACGATAGGCAGTCGCCTTTAACTGTTGTACGTGGAATCTTAACGATTCAGTGTTATGTTCACGACATTCTTCAACTCCATATGACACCTTTCCTAATGATCTACAAGAGGCACTCTTCCAGCAGACACCGCTCGAGCTCCTCTAGATCTCCTGCTTTATGTTCCGACTCTTCCAGGGCCAGCCTTCACCCCAGACTTGTGCACTGTGGAGCACGTGTGGGATCGTGTGAAACGCCAGATGCCGCCGTGTCACTCTGTACATTATTCGGAAGTAGCGGTCCAAGATTTGTGGGCAGGAGTCTGCCTCGGGACAACATCAGACATCTAATCACCTCGATGCCGGACCGTGTTCGCCATATATTGCAGCAAGAGTTGGTCCAACACGTTACCAACGTTGTACTGTATTTGCCTTGTACTCACTATTTTTACTTGTCTTGATTTCAGGACAAAGTGAATCTCTCATCTGTATCGTTATGTCTAACAAAATTCATTTCGATCCAATGCTCCCCTCTTGGTGCGCTATTTTCAATGCTCCTGATTTCACATGCGGCTGACATGATGCTACGTTCCGTGGTAAAGTTCCTTCCTTCGATTCAGAATTCAGATATATTAGATGTTCAGTCTCAACGTTGTTTCTTTAAATAAGTAAGTCCGTCGTCGAGCGATAGTCGCATTATACATGTTTTTACAGCCTTATAATAAAAACAAAGCGTTTTCATTTTCTCTGCACCTCCTGATGACAGAAAATTGCTAGGAAACATAATTTACTTACAAATATAGTGCGCAAAATGTTTATTATTTATTAAGTACTGTATCTCCTATGTTATTTATTTCTAATTATAGATAACGCTCCCGCATTTAGAACACAAACATAAATCATCACCTAATGATGGGCCCTTAGTTACTCGCCATCTACAGCAGAACGCTGCACACAGCAATCCATTACATCCCCGTGGCAAATAATTCATTGAACATAATTGCAACGCGTAATGAATGACCGATAGCGCTCTGTATATTTGACTGGGAACATCACTGTTCGCTTGCTAGACTGTAGTGCGAGATATTACGTTTATTTACATTCCATCGATAATAGGCTTCATTACGTCTCTATATTGGTTTCTTAGGAGTAGATGTTTTCCAATTAATTTTTTTGCCGCTGATGTTTCTCAATGCACCGTGGAGTGATCTCTTAGCTAACTCGTGATTTGATTTGTTTTTAAATAAAAATTAACTAACAAATCAAGCAACAAAAAGAAACATCTGTTTATCACCTGTAACACCTCGAAAAATTACAGGAAATACATGGAAAGCTCTTTTATCATGATTACGGCGTGTTTACGATGTTTCTCTGGCTTTTTCGAGGGATGTTCACGATATTGGCAGGTTTTAACAGGTACGAGGTTTTCTTAACATCCACTGTAATAGGAACATTTCGGCAGACCACTCCTACCGTCGTCTAATGAATGTTGTGCCATTCAGCAAACGCTTGCCGAAGTAAACAGCTTTGGTTGTTTTGAAACACAGATATCCAACTGAAGAAGCATGCTCGAAGACGAAGCGCACTTGTTGTCGTGGATCTAAAAAACCAGTTCGAGAACAAGAGTACACGTTGGTATAACGTAATATTCATATTGGTTATGTTGTTTCAGGATATGAAGGACCAAAAATTTAAAATGGCGTTTCACGAAGGAAGACAGTAACTGCTCCTATTCCTATTTATATATTTGCGCGTGATACCTTTTGATAATTGTCTTAATTTATTATTCTTCGAAGAGGTTTTAGAAGGCAATGACTGTTTACCATTGATATTATCCGCTGCTGCACTCTCGTACGATTCCCACTGATCACAGCTTGTGAAGTTCCATATTCCCATTTCCACCCTTTCATTCTGTACTGCCGGCCGCGGTAGCCATGCGGTTGTAGGCGCTGCAGTCCGGAACGGCGGGACTGCTACGGTCGCAGGTTCGAATCCTGCCTCGGGCATGGATGTGTGTGATGTCCTTAGGTTAGTTAGGTTTAAGTAGTTCTAAGTTATATGGGACTGATGACCTAAGGTGTTAAGTCCCATAGCGCTCAGAGCCATTTGAACCATTTTTCTGTACTTGGGAGTGCGACTCCCAGCAATTTGTATCGGTACTCATAAAAAGTGTGCCATCTTTAGTAATTGATCTTGTCCTTAATAGGCGTTAAAGTCTGTCTGCATTTTTCCCTACGTAACTATTTTGCTGCGAAGACCAATGCATCTGTTCCACACTCTATTGCCTCTAGTTTCCTTAGATTTGCGTTGCCATCTATCTTCCAAATACGGTGGACACGCGGCTCCTCTCTCAGTATCAGCAGCCGCGCCGGATTAACCGAGCGGTCTGAGGCGCTGGCAATCACGGACTGTGCGGCTGGTGCCGGCGGAGATTCGAGTCCTCCCTCGGGCATGTTGTTGTTGTTGTGGTCTTCAGTCCTGAGACTGGTTTGATGCAGCTCTCCATGCTACTCTATCCTGTGCAAGCTTCTTCATCTCCCAGTACCTACTGCAACCTACATCCTTCTGAATCTGCTTAGTGTATTCATCTCTTGGTCTCCCCCTACGATTTTTACCCTCCACGATGCCCTCCAATACTAAATTGGTGATCCCTTGATGCCTCAGAACATGTCCTACCAACCGATCCCTTCTTCTGGTCAAGTTGTGCCACAAACTCCTCTTCTCCCCAATCCTATTCAGTACCTCCTCATTAGTTATGTGATCTACCCATCTAATCTTCAGCATTCTTCTGTAGCACCACATTTCGAAAGCTTCTATTCTCTTCTTGTCCAAACTATTTACCGTCCATGTTTCACTTCCATACACTCCATACAAATACTTTCAGAAATGACTTCCTGACACTTAAATCTATACTCGATGTTAACAAATTTCTCTTCTTCAGGAACGCTTTCCTTGCCATTGCCAGTCTACATTTTATATCCTCTCTACTTCGACCACCATCGGTTATTTTGCTCCCCAAATAGCAAAACTCCTTTACTACTTTAAGTGTCTCATTTCCTAATCTAATACCCTCAACATCACCCGACTTAATTCGACTACATTCCATTATCCTCGTTTTGCTTTTGTTGATGTTCATCTTATATCCTCCCTTCAAGACACCATCCATTGCGTTCAACTGCTCTTCCAAGTCCTTTGCTGTCTCTGACAGAATTACAATGTCATCGGCGAACCTCAAAGTTTTTATTTCTTCTCCATGGATTTTAATACCTACTCCGAATTTTTCTTTTGTTTCCTTTACTGCTTGCTCAATATACAGATTGAATGACATCGGGGAGAGGCTACAACCCTGTCTTACTCCCTTCCCAACCGCTGCTTCCCTTTCGTGCCCCTCGACACTTATAACTGCCATCTGGTTTCTGTACAAATTGTAAGTAGCCTTTCGCTCCCTGTATTTTACCCCTGCCACCTTCAGAATTTGAAAGAGAGTGTTCCAGTCAACCTTGTCAAAAGCTTTCTCTAAGTCTACAAATGCTAGAAACGTAGGTTTGTCTTTCCTTAATCTTTCTTCTAAGGTAAGTCGTAAGGTCGGTATTGCCTCACGTGTTCCAGTATTTCTACGGAATCCAAACTGATCTTCCCCTCGGGCATGGGTGTGTGTATTTGTCCTTAGGATAATTTATGTTAAGTAGTGTGTAAACTTAGGGACTGATGACCTTAGCAGTTAAGTCCCATAATATTTCACACACATGTTCATTGTCAGTATCAGCGACAGTTTCAGCAGCACCTCAAGACTCGATCAGCACCATTAAAGTGTCGCCACGCACCTTCATCATATACTGATCAGCCAGAACAATATGACCACCGTCCTATTGTCGATATAAGCCCATCCAGGCGTAGCAGCGTCACATGGGGCGCAATGACTGCTAGTCAGACTCACTCAAGGTGCAAGTAGTACCAGTGAGTGTGCTGTCTGTATGTAGAATGAGGAAGGCGCGCGATCTATCTGAGTTTGACCGAGAACAGATTTTGATAGCTCCGAATCTCGGCACGAGTATTTCGGAAACTGCACCATATTTCGGGTGTTCGAGGAGTGCTGTGGTGAGTGTTTTCAATATGTGGTGAAACCAAGGTGAAACCACGTCCAGACGTCGTTTGGTTCGAAGGCTACCGATCAGACTTTAGTACTGGGCAGAATACAAGTGTGTCTGAACACACAGTGCGCCGAACACTCGTAACGATGGGCCTCCGCAGGCGACGATCATGCATGTGCTAATGTTAACACGACGACCTCGGCGTCTAAGACTGAAACGGGAACGTGACTATCGGCGCTGGACGTTGGCGGAGTGGCAGAGCGTTGTATGGTCTGATGAATCCCGGTACCTCCATAAAGACGATGGGAGGGTGAGAATCCGCCGTCTTCCAGGGGAACAGCTCCTTGACACCTGTACTGCGGACGGAGACAAGCTGGCGGTGGCTCCATTATGCTCTGGGGATCATTCACGTGGGCATCGATGTCTCCAGTGACGCTCGTGCAAGGCACATTGATCGCCAAGGAGATCGTACATTAGTTATTGACCACGTACACTTCTTCTTGATGGTTATGTTCCCCGACGGCAGTGACATTATGCACCAAGATAATGCGCCATGTCACAAGGCCAGGAGTGTGATGGAGTGGTTCGAGGAACACGGTGGCGAGTTCCAGTCTTTATACTAGCCCCCAAAGTTGCCAGATTTGAAACGTATCGAACACATCTGGGATATGATTGAACGTGGCGTCAGAGATCATCAAACTCCTCCCGGAATTTACTGGAATTAGGTGACTTGTGTGTGCAGTTGTGGTGCCAGCTCTCTCCAGCGACCTACAATGGCCTCCTTACTTCCACACCACGACGTGTCGCCGCTGTTATCCGTGCCAAATGTGTTAGATATGTGGCCAAATGTTATTGGTGATCTGCGTATTAAAGTTAAGTGATATGTAATGCTGATTAATAAATTACTCCAAATCGTTGATAATCTGTCTCTGCATATACTACGAGGTGCATTCAAGTTCTAAGGCCTCCGATTTTTTTTCTCCGGACTGGAAAGAGATAGAAACATGCGAATTGTTTTAAAATGACGCCGCGTTCATTGTCAATACGTCCCAGAGATGGCAGCACCGTACGGCAGATGGAATTTTACCGCCAGCGGCGAGAGTGAGAACTGTTTTAAATACTTAAAATGGCGACGTTTTCCTTACTTGAACAGCGTGCAATCATTCGTTTTCTGAATTTGCGTGGTGTGAAACCAATTGAAATTCATCGACAGTTGAAGGAGACATGTGGTGATGGAGTTATGGATGTGTCGAAAGTGCGTTCGTGGGTGCGACAGTTTAATGAAGGCAGAACATCATGTGACAACAAACTGAAACAACCTCGGGCTCGCACAAGCCGGTCTGACAACATGATCGAGAAAGTGGAGAGAATTGTTTTGGGGGATCGCCGAATGACTGTTGAACAGATCGCCTCCAGAGTTGGCATTTCTGTGGGTTCTGTGCACACTATCCTGCATGACGACCTGCAAATGCGAAAAGTGTCATCCAGGTGGGTGCCACGAATGCTGACGGACGACCACATGGCTGCCCGTGTGGCATGTTGCCAAGCAATGTTGACGCGCAACGACAGCATGAATGGGACTTTCTTTTCGTCGGTTGTGACAATGGATGAGACGTGGATGCCATTTTTCAATCCAGAAACAAAGCGCCAGTGAGCTCAATGAAAGCACACAGATTCACCGCCACCAAAAAAATTTCGGGTAACCGCCAGTGCTGAGCTGACGTTACGCAAGAGTTTCTTCGTGATAACAACTTTGAAGTGATTCCTCATACTCCCTACTCACCTGGCCTGGCTCCTAGTGACTTTTGGCTTTTTCCAACAATGAAAGACACTCTACGTGGCCGCACATTCACCAGCCGTGCTGCTATTGCCTCAGCGATTTTCCAGTGGTCAAAACAGACTCCTAAAGAAGCCTTCGCCGCTGCCATGGAATCATGGTGTCAGCGTTGTGAAAAATGTGTACGTCTGCAGGGCGATTACGTCGAGAAGTAACGCCAGTTTCATCCATTTCGGGTGAGTAGTTAATTAGAAAAAAAATCGGCCTTAGAACTTGAATGCACCTTGTATAAACATAATTTCTTAACCCCCATATGACCCAGTGACGAGTGTGTATATTTGTTGCATGCAGTCGAGCCACCTCATAACAGCAACTACTTTCGGTGGTAAGGAAGTCCCTACCTGTCGTCTAAGTTTGGCATCAAGTGTAGCTAGTAAATACAACAACGCTGATATACAGGTTTGGCAACGATTAATTAGTTATGATGGTTGTGTTAGATGGCCACCTAGCTCACCAGCTATGACGTTCATGAAATTCCTTTGTTGCGACGTGTAGAGTGGTTCTATATAGAGCCAGTAGACCTTTATGTGGAAGTGGCTGACGGAAATATCACAGTGACTGGAAGTGTAGCTCGTTTCCCCGGTATTGGTAATGTATGCGGCAGTTAACGATGGCTCGCTGTACAACGATAGTAACGGAGGTCGACAATTCGAACATCTTCCAAAGTAAAGCACTATATGGTACACATATTGAACAGTACTGTAACCCAAATTTACTCGTATCGGATGAGATTATTACATTACTCATATAGTCTCCTTGTATTCTTTGAATCTATTTGTAGAGCCCTCACTACAATTATATTTGTTCATATGATATTACAGTTATCTGGACGTAATGAGAGGTTTATTTTATCACAAAGATCTATTACAGTCCCAGAGACTTGTGCTCAGAAGTCAAGCCTAGGTATCTGAAGTGCTGGAGTCTGGAATGAAGTAAAATACTGCTTAGATCGTTATCAGAAAGCGAAATATTAAATATCTGATAACATAGGTGAATCTCCCCACGCAAGACGTCGACGAACAACATTAATCGATTTCGTATGAATTAAAGCGGTTTTGAGTATCTTATTTCAGGATGCTTACTCAAACTCGTGCAGTTACGTACTCGTCAGAGAGTGTTGGTCGCAGTATGGCAACAGACCGCGCCGCTCTAACTGTCAACACAACTGGCACTGCTAAGAGTATCCTACGACTTCCACATCGCTGGCAGCGGGTTATACACAATGATGGTGACTACTTTGAAGGTCAGTAAAACTTGGAAACCCGTATCTATTTTGTACGAGCTGTAAATAAATATGCCACTATTAAAGTTACAACCTTCCATTTTAAGACCATGTCAAAAATTATCACAAAGTATTTGGCCTAACGTGGTAGGCATATTTGAGATAACACAAGATAGTCATTTGGAATAAAATAAATCCCATAATACCTTTACTCTGATCCTTTCCACTACAACCACATGGATATTATTACTTAGATTTACAATGATATTTTAATAATACGGAAGCATATTGTGTTTATGGGCAGTATGCGTCCTCTGAATGGTATTCATGATAGCTCCTTCAACAAATTACATCAGAATAACCTTTGGCTGCTTTTGTCATATCTGTAGGCTTGTTTCATATCACATATTTGCTGTCTTGTCTAAATTACTTGTAAGCAAAGCGGTGAACAACCAATGAAGTATTGCCAGTGTGTTTTATGTGCTGCGCATTCATATGCTGGCACGGGAATGAAAGCACTCATTGTATAAGTAGCTGCCATATGAGTAGTTGTCTTCTTTCCTGAAGTTGAGCAATCTCTATATAGTACGGTGATATTACTCAGTACTGCATGAAACAAGACTAATACGCGCTACTCCACATCGTTGAAATTATGGATACAAAATTTACGCCGAAGAACAGAGCCTTGTCCCAAAACAAATTGATGCCAAAGAAAGTGTTGACGAGAAAGAACCTCAGCGATGTTTTATAGCTCACACAAAGTTCAATAGACGGTCGTTAAGTTCTATGTATCCTTCGTCTTCTTCATCTTATCCTGCTTTTGCGGCTTCATTGGACGACAACACTCAATTATTTTCTAGTTGTCTTCTTCAGTGGGTTTTCTTTCCGAGTAGTCCATTATCTCTCCATTCATTCTGATCTTCTCCGTCGGTCCTTATTCGTAAATGCCCTTCTTATTGTGTGTCATTTGTCTGTTTTCAGTTTACATCTTATTTTTACGTTTTTCAGTTTCTCTAAATTTCCTGTTTTGTTTCGCAAACAGTAAAGGATTAATTCTGGCTCTTTCTTATCCTCCTTGATTTCCTTTATCCATCCTACTTTTTGCTTTATGTTCCAAAGTTTCTGTATAATTTTTCTAGGAAATCAGGTTTCTGGTGTCCTCGTTTGTGATAAAAAAAATCATTTTTCTCATATCTGTGTCTGTGTCTGTAATGGGCATCAGATCGCTGCAGGCCACTTCATTTGGTCCTATCCGCCACTGTCCATCTTTTTGGCATTTCTTTTTCGTGCCTGTTCTAGCTACCGTCCTCTCTGCTTTTAGGACTTTGTCGGTTCTGCTTTTCTGAGACACTTTGAAAAAGAGTTTCATTTCCGTACGTCACTTCTGGTCGAACCACAGTCTTGTAATCTTTTAATTAAGTTTTGATTAATAGATATTTTTATTGAATGTAGACCATGTTAATTTTAGAGCGTTTATCATTTTGTTTGTTCTTCATTACGATGCAGGTTTCTCGTCCGATTCGTATACTACAGTTTCTCCTAGGTGTTTAAATTGTTTCACTATTTTTAATCTCCTGTTATTTGGCGTTCTGTGGTTGATTACTAATGGATGTCCTACCATTATCTCAGTCTTTTCGAATGATATTTGGGGTCCTATTTTTTGCGTTATAGTTTGTAGGCTTGTTGTTTGATTTCTGGCTTCTTGACTGTTATGAGCTTGTAACACTAAGTCATCTCCGAATCCCGAGCACTTGAAGTTTATTTCATCTTTGTTGGTTACAGTTCTTATGTTTTTAGGATTTTCCATGCACCATTCCCTTTTCACGCACTCCAGAGCACAGTTGAATAGCCATAAACCACCTTCCTGTCTTAACCTTGTTTTAATCATAAACGGCTCAGATATTTCTCCTCTGAACTTCTCCTCAATATTTCTTCTCTCAACTCCTGTGAACTAAACATCCATTACATATAAAACTACCTTAATAACTTTGTCACCAAACAGGTTCGATACTAATTTATTTTGACTACTGCTCGCATGATAAAACGCTAGTTACAAACCAATATATATGATTGACTTCAGAATTGGTATTGGATGAGTTGACACCGTGTATTTTAGAACGGGAGAAGAATATCTACAAAGAAGTCGATTTCTGCTTCAACCAGTCTCGCCTCTCTCGTCTGCCCACGGGATATTTAACAGACATTTCATGTTACTTTCCAGTTTTACCATCCACGTATACTCCTCAAATAGTAACGGCCATTAGACCATGAAAAATGTAACTATTCTGGAAAGACAAAGTCTCCTGTCAGTGCAAAATGTAACAATTCTGAGAGGGGCGGTTTTTAAATCTGGTAAATATCCCTAAGAGAATGCAACACTTTTGTTGCGCCTTCATGGTTGCTAAGCTTGATTATTTCAAAGATCGTATAACGGGTTTCTACAGTTTACAGCGTACAGTTTATGGTTGATAGCAGTCTGGATTGGTCAGTATGTCGACTGCGATTCAAAGCGGACAAAAACGAGTTTCGTATTGTTACCAAACATTTTCATTTGAAAGGTTGGACTGGAGTGCAGATCAAAACAGACGTGGATGAAGTTCACGCGGAGTCTGCACCTTCATTGAAGACCATTTACTTTTGAATTAATGAATTTAAACGTGATCGGACAAGCACCAAAAACGAAGCGCGCTCCGGCCTCCAATAGCCGTCTGCTGAGACTGTAGTCATCTCAACTGTGGAAGTGCATGAAATCCCACAGGGGAAATTGGCTATGAAGAAGCCTTGTGTGCGAGATGGGTGCCGTGACTGCTCACAGCCGACCGAAAGCGCATCCGGCACAGCGTGTCAACACAATGTCTGGCGGTGTTTAATGGCAAACCGCAGACTTATGGCACCTATTTGAGGCTGTTGATGAATTTTGGAGGCATCATTTCACACGAGAGTCAAAACTGCATCAAAACAATGAACAACGGCTGGTGAAAGTGCACCGAAGAAGACATAGAACATTTTGTCAGCTGGTGAGGTGACGGCCACTGTTTTTTTTTTTCTTTTGTGATTTCCAAGGAATAATCGTCATAGATTGTTTGGATACTATAACTGGACCCTATTATGCTTCATTATTGCCTTGTTTGAATCTTGTCTTGACTGAAAAAAGACCAAGTATTTTATCGCCAGGATAGTTGTTATCAACGATAACAATGGCGAATGTGCATTGGGCTTCGAATTATTTCCTGTTCACCACACTTAGTCACAAGTGACTTCTTCCTGTTTCGTAACTCGGAACCATGGCTTATTGGGGAGAAATAATCATCAAATGAGAAAGTGATGTTAGCAGTCAACGAATATTGTGAAGAGTTTGACTGAAACTATTTTTCCAATGGGGTAAAAAAGCAGGAGGACGAAATGTATTTACCTCAAAGGAGACAATCTAGAAGAAACGTGAGTTGTTTTTTCTTGGATTTTTACCAGACTTATCAAACTACCATCGTATTACATAAATCAAATTGTCTTTGTGTACATTTATGTGAAAACCACTACGAATACTGTTTACGTTAATTCCAGGTCATAAGGCTTTGTGTGTGTGTGTGTGTGTGTGTGTGTGTGTGTGGGTGTGTGTGTGACAATAAGGTTAAGTGTTGGTTTTTCGAAAGTTAGTGTACTTGTCACCAGATTGTTCGGTTTTATCTGCTGATTTCTGACATTGTTTAAATAAAGATAATTTCACAGGAACGCTGTTACGCGGGTACTGTTATTTCCTACAAAGGAGTATAACGGGACTATTGTCTGCAACACACACGGCTTGTACAATTTTTTGCAGGGAGACAATAATTCGCTGTGACAAGTGGGACGACAGACAGTGCGAGGCGTTGCGCTTTCTGGGAAATGCTACTGGAAAAACATCTGGAATAGCTGTCAGGCAGCCATTCCAGGAACGGAAGCGTTTGCAATACTGCGTCGTGTACCACAGACGTATTTGTACGTACGCGTCATGTATGGTCGTTGGCGGTTCTTCGCTGTCAGCACTGCAGACTCGACCAGTTGATCCCAACGGTAACGTCACCACCCACACGCATGCACTGAAAAAACGTTGGGGGCTTTTTACGTCCAGGAAAATGTATGGAGCTTTGAGGATCATGCGCTGCTTCCCACACTTATTCCCTATCCCCAGCTGCACTGAGGAATAATGTGACGAAACGATTAATACTAAAAATTATCGAATGCGTGTTTCAAATATTTTGGGTGAGTATCTTGTAGACGCGATCAGTTTCTATTAAAAGTAGGTATTACGAGGGTCACTTCAAAAGAAATGCACACAATTTTTGTAAAAATACAGTTTTCATTCTGCGTGTGTGAAAGTTTTACAGTGTGTAGATACATCCTTCCTGCTTGTTTTCAAACTTAGTTCAACCGGTTCCCGTGAGTGGCGCCGTCACAGCATGTCTTCAAGATGGCTGCTGCATTTGACGTTCGTCAGAAGCAACGTGCTGTCATAGAATTCCTGTGCTGTGAAAACGAGACAGTGGAAAACATCCACAAGAGGTTGAAAAAGGTGTATGGAGATGCTGCTGTCGATCACAGTACAGTTAGTCGGTGGTCAAGCAGGTTACGTGATGAAAGCGGGCATTGCAACATTGAGAATTGTCCTTGCAGCAGCAGGCCTCGTACTGCACACACTCAAGACAATGTGCAGAAAGTTAACGAATTAGTGACTGCTGCAGATGCATGACAGTGAACGAGTTGTCACGCTACGTTGGGATAGGGGAAGGACGTGTTAGCAGAATACTGAAAGTGATGGCGTTAAAAAAGGTTTGTACCAGGTGCGTTCCCAGGACGTTGACAGTGGCTCACAAAGAAACAATAAAAACGGTACGCAGCGAACTTTTGGAACAGTACGAGAATGGTGGAGATGAATTTCTTGGAAGAATTGTGACAGGTGATGAAACATGGCTCCATCATTTTTCACCAGAGACGAAGAGGCAATCAATGGAGTGGCATCATGCAAATTCACCCAAGAAAAAGAAATTCAAAACTACACCTTCTGCTGGAAAAGTTATGGCTACGGTCTTTTTTGATTCCGAAGGACTCTTGCTTGTAGACATCATGCCAAGTGGAACCACCATAAATTCTGATGCGTCTGTGACGACACGGAAGAAACTTCAAGCTCGACTGAGTCGTGTTCGACCACATCGGCAAAAGCAGGATGCTTTGCTGTTGCACGACAATGCACGGCCACATGTCAGTCAAAAAGCCATGGAAGCGATCACAAAACTCTGATGGACGACACTGAAACACCCGCCTTACAGTCCTGACCTGGCTCCATGTGACTATCATCTCTTTGGGAAACTGAAAGACTCTCTTCGTGGAACAAGGTTTGAAGATGATGACTCCCTTGTGCACGCTGCCAAACACTGGCTCCAACAGGTTGGTCCAGAATTTTACCGTGAGGGTATACCGGCGCTGGTTCCAAGATGGCGTAAGGCAGTTGAGAGGGATGGAAATTATGTGGAGAAATGAAAATATTGTTCCTAAAGGATGTATCTACACACTGTAAAACTTTCAAACATGTAGAATATAAGATGGATTTAAAAAAAATAGTTTGCATTTCTTTAGGAGTGACCCTCGTACTACATTACGAGTGGTAGTTGCACCGTTTTCACTTTCACCTCATAGAAATAAGGTTACATAATTACTTCTTTGTTTTCTGTCCTGGTACACATTATAATCCCCGCACCACTGTACCGTATCTCGCCGGTAAGAGAGCCAAACTAAAATAGCACACGGTGCCGTAATTCCATTTCTGTATTTTAAGAGAAATGATAACAACCTCGCCGCAGTGACAACACCGTATCTCGTCAGATCACCAATGTTAAGCGCTGTCGCGCCTGACTGGAGCTTGGATGGGTGACCTTCCGGGCCTGTCGAGAGCTGTTGGCAAGCGGGGTGCACACAGCCCTTTTGACGCCAATTGAGGAGATACTTGTTTGAGAAGTAGCGACACCGGTCACGAAAGCTGACAAAGAGCGGGCGGGCCGCCTGCTGACGACATTTGGCTCCATATACGCATCCAATGTCGCCTGTTTGTGAGGATGACACGGCGGTCGGTCGGTGCCATTAGGCGTTCCGAGACCTGTTCGGATGGAATTTAGTTGATTAGTCCAACGAGAAACCAGTCCAAAGACGAAAATTTTTATTTTTTTTATTCACTTCATGACTAGTTTCGGACAGAGACCCATTTTCAAATCATCGTAACAAAAATGGTAATCCGAGGATGTGAAAACCACGTCAGAAATGTGCCACGAACAGTTTCAACGCATACAGATAACTGTTCGTGACACATTTTTGACATGGGTTTGACGATGATTTGAAAATAATCTTCGTATAAAATGGTTCAAATGGCTCTGAGCACTATGGGACTCAACTTCTGAGGTCATTAGTCCCCTAGAACTTAGAACTAGTTAAACCTAACTAACCTAAGGACATCACAAACATCCATGCCCGAGGCAGGATTCGAACCTGCGACCGTAGCGGTCTTGCGGTTCCAGACTGCAGCGCCTTTAACCGCACGGCCACTTCGGCCGGCAATCTTCGTATATCCATAATTGAAACGGACCACTTGGGACGTCAGCTAGTATAATATGGAACACGCCTATCTTACCACTGACTACCAGTATTAGACACATACCGTTGCTGTCAACAAGTATGGTCCTGAAGATGATGTTGTAACAACATCGAAACTAGTTGCCAATAAAACCAACACCTTAATACAGCTGGAGGAAATTCATCATTTTTTAACACAGATTTGAAAATATGTTTCGGCCCGAAACTAGTCATCGTGTGAATCAAAAAAGGAAAATTTGCAACTTTGGATTGGTTTCTCGTCGTACTTATTAACAGAAGTTGCTGACCCACAGCTCATCCAGCATGCTGGAAGTTCGGAATTCAGTTTCTTTGAAGAGAAACAAAGCTGAAACAATCCAGGCAGTGTTGGTGAAGTGTACGACAACAAAGCACCGTCATATGACAGCCGGGAATCGGAATAGAAATGGATGTCCTGGCGCTCGAAGACCGGCGAGTCTCAATCGAGATGATTGATAGTGGAGAAAGTGAAAGTCGGTCACGAATCAGATTTCAACACATTTCACGAAATTTTGAACTTGGCATCAGCCCACCGAGTTCCACGACAGCTCACACACTTTCAAAAAGCTCTTACAAGTGAGGCAACAGCGGACATGTTAATGTTGTGTAAGGCCAGTCCGGATGGTTTCTTCAGCAGCATAATTAACATGGACGAGTGATCGGTGTGTCGCTATGACCCCGAGACAAAATGAGAAAGGCAAACAGTGGAAACATGTGGCTTCAAAACGCCATGAACCACGTACCTTGTCGTTGGTGGGGAGGCTTGCGTGCCTCAGCGATACAGATAGCCGTACCGTAGGTGCAATCACAATGGAGGGGTATCTGTTGAGAGGCCAGACAAACGTGTGGTTCCTAAAGAGGGCGGCAGCTTTTTCAGTAGTTGCAGGGGCAGCAGTCTGGATGATTGACTGATCTGGCCTTGTAACACTAACCAAAACGGCCTTCCTGTGCTGGTACTGCGAACGGCTGAGAGCAAGGGGAGACTACAGCCGTAATTTTTCCCGAGGGCATGCAGCTTTACTGTATGGGTAAATGATGATGGCGTCCTCTTGGGTAAAATATTCCGGAGGTAAAATAGTTCCCCATCCGGATCCCCGGGCGGAGACTACTCACGAGGACGTTGTTATCAGGAGAAAGAAAACTGGCGTTCTACGGATCGGAGCGTGGAATGTCAGATCCCTTAATCTGGCAGGTAGGTTAGAAAATTTAAAAAGGGAAATGAATAGGTTGAAGTTAGATATAGTGGGAATTAGTGAAGTTCGGTGGCAGGAGGAACAAGACTTTTGGTCAGGTGAATTCAGGGTTATAAATGTAAAATCAAATAGGGGTAATGCAGGTGTAGGTTTAATAATGAATAAAAAAGTAGGAATGCGGGACAGCTACTACAAACAGCATAGTGAACGCATTATTGTGGCCAAGATAGATACGAAGCCCATGCCTACGACAGTAGTACAAGTTTATATGCCGACTAGCTCCGCAGATGACGAAGAGATTGATGAAATATATGATGAGATAAAAGAAATTATTAAGATAGTGAAGGGAGACGAAAATATAATAGTCATGGGTGACTGTAATTCGATAGTAGGAAAAGGAAGAGAAGGACACGTAGTAGGTGAATGTGGAATGGGGTTAAGGAATGAAAGAGGAAGCCGCCTGGTAGAATTTTGCACAGAGCATAACTTAATTATAGCTAACACTTGGTTCAAGAATCATAAAAGAAGGATGTATACATGGAAGAAGCCTGGAGATACTGGAAGGTGTCAGATAGATTATATAATGGTAAGGAACCAGGTTTTAAATTGTAAGAAATTTCCAGGGGCAGATGTGGACTCAATCTATTGGTTAGGAACTGTAGATTAAAACTGAAGAAACTGCAAAAAGGTGGGAATTTAAGGAGATGGGACCTGGATAAATTGAAAGAACCAGAAGTTTTAGAGAGTTTCACGGAGAGCATTAGGGAACGATTGACAAGAATGGGGGAAAGAAATACAGTAGAAGAAGAATGGGTAGCTTTGAGGGATGAAACAGTGAAAACAGCAGAGGATCAAGTAGGTAAAAAGACGAGGGCTAATAGAAATCCTTGGGTAACAGAAGAGATATTGAATTTAATTGATGGAAGGAGAAAATACAAAAATGCAGTAAATGAAGCGGGCAAAAAGGAATAAAAACGTCTCAAAAATGAGATCGTCAGAAAGTGCAAATTGTCTAAGCAGGGTTGCCAAGAGGCCAAATGTAAGGATGTAGAAGCATGTATCACTAGGGGTAGGATAGATATTACCTATAGGAAAATTAAAGAGACCTTTGGAGAAAAAAGAACCACTTGTATAAATATCAAGAGCTCAGATGGAAACCCAGTTCTAAGAAAAGAAGGGAAAGTAGAAAGGTGGAAGGAGTACGTAGAGGGTCTATACAAGGGCGATGTTCTTGAGGACAATATTATGGAAATGGAAGAAGAGGTAGAAGAAGATAAAATGTGAGATATGATGCTGCGTGAGAAGTTTGATAGTGCACTGAAAGACCTAAGCCGAAACAAGGCCGCGGGAGTAGACAACATTCCATTAGAACTACTGATAGCCTTGGGAGAGCCAGTTCTGACAAAACTCTACCATCTGGTGAGCAAGATGTATGAGACAGACGAAATACCCTCAGACTCCAAGAAGAATACAATAATCCCAATTCCAAAGAAAGCAGGTGCTGACATATGTCAAAATTACCAAACTATCAGTTTCATAAACCACGGATGCAAAATACTAACACGAATTCTTTAGAGACGAACGGAAAAACTGGTAGAAACCGACCCCGGGGAAGATCAGTTTGGATTCCGTAGAAATCTTGGAACACGTGAAGCAATACTTACCCTACGACTTATTTTAGAGAATAGATTAAGGAAAGGCAAGCCTACGTTTCTAGCATTTGTAGACTTAGAGAAAGCTTTTGACAATGTTGACTGGAATACTCTCTTCCAAATTCTAAAGGTGGCAGGGGTAAAATACAGGGAGCGAAAGGCTATTTACAATTTGTACAGAAACCAGATGGCAGTTATAAGAGTCGAGGGACATGAAAGGGAAGCAGTGGTTGGGAAGGGAGTGAGACTAGGTTGTAGCGTCTCCCCGATGTTATTCTGTCTGTATATTGAGCAAGCAGAAAATTAAACAAAAGAAAAATTCGGAGTAGGTATTAAAATCCATGGAGAAGAAATAAAAACTTTGAGGTTCGCCGATGACATTGTGATTCTGTCAGAGACAGCAAAGGACTTGGAAGAGCAGTTGAACGGAACGGACAGTGTCTTGGAAGGAGGATATAAGATGAACATCAACAAAAGCAAAACGAGGATAATGGAATGTAGTCAAATTAAATCGGGTGATGCTGCGGGAATTAGATTAGGAAATGAGACACTTAAAGTAGTAAAGGAGGTTTTCTATTTGGGGAGCAAAATAACTCACGATGGTCGAAGTAGAGAGGATAAAAAATGTAGACAGGCAATGGCAAGGAAAGCGTTTCTGAAGGAGAGAAATTTGTTAACATCGAGTATAGATTTAAGTGTCAGGAAGTTGTTTCTGGAAGTATTTGTATGGAGTGTAGCCACTTATGGAAGTGAAACGTAGACGATAAATAGTTGAGACAAGAAGAGAATAGAAGCTTTCGAAATGTGGTGCTACAGAAGAATGCTGAAGATTAGATGGGTGGATCACATAACTAATGAGGAGGTATTGAACAGAATTGGGGAGAAGAGAAATTTGTGGCACAACTTGACTAGAAGAAGGGATCGGTTGGTAGGACGTATTGTGAGGCATCACGGGATCAACATTTCAGTATTGGAGGGCAGCTTGGAGGGTAAAAATCACAGAGGGAGACGAAGAGATGAATACACTAAACAGTTTCAGAAGGTTGTAGGTTGCAGTAGGTACTGGGAGATGAAAAAGCTTGCACAGGATAGAGTAGCATGGAGAGCTGCATCAAACCAGTCTCTGGACTGAAGACCACAACAACAACAACAACGCCATTTTATAAGAAAATGAGCTACTGCCTAGTGAGTATGGCTTTTGAAATGTTGAAACTAAAGCAGTGCAGCCTGAAAAGTGTTAAAGTAGCAATCGCTAGTGGAAAATGTAAAAATCGAATCATAGGGGAACGGGGTGAGGGAGGGGGGGGGGGGGAGGGGCAGTTATTCCGGTCACTTGATTGCATGTACAGTAATGAGAAGACAATCTGCGTTATACAGATGTACAGACAAAATTTGGGTGGGGCAGATTATTACCAGTTAACAAAGCTTACCCCTTGGCAGTAGATGTTGACGACATAGGGTATTTTTCCAGCGGTTGGAAGAAGATATCGCAAGTGGATTTTAGGAATGCGGTACTGTTGCTGGTGTACTGCCCATCAGATGGCTTCGTAAAATGCATTATCTCTGCGAAAGAGGTTGACAGAATTGTTAACAAATGATAAGCTAAATCTGAAATTAGGAACCGGTTATCAGTATCTTCCTTGGATTTATATCTTCATACTTATCCGAAAGAGGATTTACCGTACTGAGAAATTTACTTAGTAAGAAAGAAACAGATTGGCTGTAGCAGAACGCAGAGATTTAAGCTTGGTGATGGGGAAAATTCCATCAAATACAGAAAGGTCATTATTGTTACACTTAGCTCAGTTCTCTCTCTAAACATTTAACAGGGTAATTTTAACAATATGTTATTTTTTCGATATGATGCAGTATCCATCACGCAAGAAGCTCTGCGTTATCAATTTCAATAACGGGAATTTTTTCTGCCAAAAAATGGTTCTTTGTGAATTTTTCTCCCAAAAAGGCTGTTGTAGAACAAAAGAGTTTGATAACGGGTAGCGTCATTTAGTTCGACTATGAATTTCGTCAGGATATCTGTTTCCGCCCGCGAAAAAATGGTTCAAATGGCTCTGAGCACTATGGGACTTAACATTTGAGGTCATCAGTCCCCTAAAACTTGGAACTACTTAAACCTAACTAACCTAAAGACATCACACACATCCATGCCCGAAGCAGGATTCGAACCTGAGACCGTAGCAGTCGCGCGGTTCCGGACTAAAGCGCCTAGAACCGCTCGGCCCTCGCGGCCAGCTCCGCCTGAAAATCTAACGTTACTAACGCAGAGTAGTACATTGGTACATGGCGAGGAGGTAGTCGCTTTCAATCGTGGTGGTAAAATAAACTTCGTTCTTACTAGAATTGGGTCGGTAATCGGAGAGGTGGTGAAGAGCAGTTACTGATCGCTGTTCCATACAGTGATGCCATGCAACACTATTGTTATTGTACTGCCCATCGGATGGTGTTGTAAAATAAGATAACCTCTTTTCTCCTACTCAAAATGGGTACATTATGTGCCTACACAGGTTTTCAACCTTTCCTTTCCATTCATTTCCATGACCTTCTATGACAATATAATGATGTCTCTACGCCACACCAGCATTCATACACTCGATATAGATTTAACATTTCATGACAGATGGGAGAAAGCAATGGTCAGTTTCGGTCGCTAGGATGATGACTACGTTAGAAAAGTTCCAATCCTGCATTTTCCCCAACGCTAAGCACGTGGCTGACTACCACATGGATGTGAGTTCGATGTAGGATGACGGTTACAACATTGATTTAGCTTTACAGGAACGGAGAGCTGATGCTAAAGGCCTGGAAAGTCTGCAATCGTATTTGGTTAAAATGGTTCAAATGGCTCTGAGCACTATGAGACTTTTGAGGTCATCAGTCCCATAAACTTGGAACTACTTAAACCTAACTGCCCGAGGCAGGATTCGAACCTGCAACCGTAGCGGCAGCGTGGTTCCAGACTGAAGCGCCTAGAATCGCTCGGCCACATCGGCCGGCCAATCGTATTTGGTTTGGTATCAGTGTATGTGTGTCTTTCTGCTCGGCTGTGGTGCCAATGTACAGATTTCAAATTTTTCATGTTCTGCAAGCCTTGTCCCTCTGAAAGTTTCGTGACTGAATACAACAAAACTGCAGAACCGTCGGAAAATTCGAAATATTCTGGAGACCATACTAAAGGTACGATGAAAACCGGAATAATTATTGCTGTGCCATGCCATTCTCAACTCACGATCGATCATAGCCAATTCAGGAAAAGATTTTAATTGATTTTTTTGTGTTTGTAAATTATTTAATGAATCTCACATTATCACGATTATCTTTTCTGAAATGGAGAGTATTATGACTGAAACCCATTTCCGACTATAATGCTATGATCAAAGCTCTGTTTTGTTAGTCAAACGACTTCTACACTCGTGGTAGGCCGCAACAAACCTGTTTTAAAATGTTAATTTGAACTGTGTGGATGTAAATCCTTTCACCGCTTGCTACCCAACCGCGAGCCACGTACTTAATAAGCCGCGTGTCGACCGGTATATGTTCGATGTCACCTGCAATCGGAATTCACTGTAAACAAACTGAGCGTATATTAATGTCCCGAATGTACCGTAAACAGACTCATGAATAAATCGTAGGGACTATTGGTAAAACGTTCCGTTTTGCCTTTCTTATTATGATTCAGATAAATATTTTGTTTAAAATAATATTATGTTTACTTTCAATAAATTTTTATAAACTGCTAGAATGCGTTACATTGCTTGTATGACAGGAAGAATATTGCATGTCCCACCATCCATATTCGTATCTGTAGTCCATAATCTGTTATGACGTGCTTGGTACAGTGTGCTGGAGCATTATTGTTATTTATTGCGTTTACAATTAAATTATATTAAAAATGTAAAACTGTATTTCCGAAGCGCTAATACTTCACAAATAATACTCGTCATCATTATTGCCTTTATCAGCCTCATCTTTTGCCTATTGCTGGATTGGATCAGTACCCCTTTTAGACTTCTCCACACATTACAATCCCTTGCATTAAACGCTGATGTTTGTCCCCCTAACCTTTCAGTGGTGTCCCTAGCTTTTCATTGTTTGTCCCCCTAACTTTTCAGTAGTGTCCGTAGCTTTCCACTGGTGTCTATCCATGAGAGTAGATTAAATTTATCGTTCCTTCCATAAACCCCAATATTGGTCGTAGACATCGAACTTATCAGTAAATAAAATACGCTGTGCACTTAACGTCTGTAAGTTGAAGACTCAAATATATCCATAAAAGAGCAACGTGTCATGGCGCCAGTGTGCTGTCTGAACTGTGTCGGGATAACACGGAAACACATGGCAGAGTGAGACCGCTTAGTATACCTGTAGTTGTTTGCCTGAGCGGAGATTCAAAGTGCAGTGCTTATAACTTTTTTTTTTTTTTTACGTTTGGCACAGTAGTCGAATCATACAGAAGTAGGATGGTACAATGGACGAATTTGGGTCGTATTATGCCCTGACCTTTCGAGCCAGCCAGAGGCAGAGCGTTTTCCTGCAACACGTCATTACAGGCTCATTTACCTGTTGTGGAAAAAAAAAATAAAAGGGGAGGAAACTGAAACCTGGTTGGTAGGTACTCAGAGAGCGCACAGGATACGGTTAGGATTGTGGATGGGGCCGTAAACAGTTACTGTGAGTTGCACAATTGAACACACGACTTTATTTTTCTGAGAATCACTTATTTACACATTGCTTTAAAAGATCACAATTAGACAATACGGCTGAAGGCCTAGTTAAAGAAACTTGAGATGCTTTCTGGGCTGAAGGCCCTAAACCACACCCAAAACAACAACGGTTGAAGGCCTGGCCTAGAAATCAAAAGCAATTGAAAATAGAAGGTAATTTAAAAAAAACATGCAATTGAAAACAATTAGCGGCTGAAGGCCTACAATACACGTCTGAAGGACAACTATAATTAACACATTAATAAATAATTTTTCTAACTGAGAAATTTCTTTTTAAACTTACTACAGAATGGCTGAAAGCCTAATTAAAGAAATATTAACTAATTTCATGGCTGAAGACCACATGCTAATTAGAAACAACAGCTGAAGGGCAGAACAATAAGTCAGACAAACAATTTAAAATAAACCCCTTTCATTTATAAAAAAATTTCCTTTAAAGAACACACACGGCTGAAGGCCTTATTAAAAGGGGTTTATTTGTAAATCCTCGGCTGAAGGACACACATAACACATCGAACAACTAACGACTTAGGGACTGGATTACAAACAATTTCAGATAGAATAAATTTTAAGGAAAAAAAATATTTTTAAAATAAAATCAATCTTCAGAATTTTAATTTAACACGGATGAAGGCTTTTATGTAAAATTTAAAAGAACTGAATTAATACACAGCCAAAGGCCTCGCGCAATACTTCAAACTAAAATGAAAATCACAATATAAAACAAACAGAAGAAGTGGTCCTCAGAAGTGTTCCAAGGGTCGTCCTGAGAAGGCAGCTCAAACGTAAGGTGTGGTGAGACAGGCAGCCAAGAGCTGAAGTTAAATAATCGGATGGCAATCCAAACAACGGACGGCCCAAGGACCGACCAACAATTTAGCCAATTCCCTTCCGTCCGACTAAGGGCACAACGATGGAAAATGTCGGCTAAGGATGAGGATACGGACAGCGCTATGTCTTCAGAAATTGGTGTCTAAAAAAACAGCCAAGGGAACATAAACGACTCCAAGAAAAATATCAACTAAATAATTTAACAGGCTGTCGAACTACACGCCATGCTGGACAGCATCAACACGGCGAGGAAAGGCACACTGCCTGTATAGCCATGCTGATTGTTTCTGTACCACTACTGGAGCCGTAGCCAACTACCGGTTATCCAGTGCATCTTTTTTTCGTTCGTGTCTTGGTTAACAAAGTTGCTGGTACTTTTAAGCATCAAAATTATCGTCACTCTTCTTTTGTTTTGTGGTTCTCGAACATCCGTTAACTCACGGACATGGACGTATATTTTTGATAAAGTAATCAACACTTTTAGATTTATTGTCCATTCCATAGCCCTATAAACAATCGCTCTCACGAATGTGGAACAAGTAAAAAATATTATTACTTTTCATTTATAAATTAATACAACAGTTGACATATATCTGAAAGTCTGCTTACAAAAATGTAAAAAGTGATTTCTTGGCTGTTGTCGCCATACATCCTAAAACATAAAGAGTTCATAGTGTTTTCATGTATTGATCACGGTACTGAACTAATGATACGCAAAAAGTAGATAATATATGTAACTACTGTTAGGTAACATTTTTAATAACTTAGATCAATTTTTTCATAAGAAATTTGTCGGTAGGGTAGGATTTAGCTGCCTGTGAGTATTTCAGGATGGTTCAAATGTCTCTGAGCACTATGAGACTTAACTTATGAGGTCATCAGTCCCCTAGAACTTAGAACCAGATAAACCTAACTAACCTAAGGACATCACACACATCCGTGCCCGAGGCAGGATTCGAACCTGCGACCGTAGCCGTCTCGCGGTTCCAGACTGCAGCGCCTAGAACCGCACGGCCACTTCGGCCGGCGTTGAATCTCAAGTTAAAGAAAACATTAAGCTGTGAATGTCTATAATGTCTGTTATTTATATATTTAGAATCTCACTGTCTTAATTACAAGCTCCTTAATGAAATTCATTGCTTCCAAAAACAGTCAAAATAATAGAATAGACAATTAATATCATGAAAGTTTTCCTATGAGTGCCACGAACATCAGTGTACCACTTATCGAACATTGCTAGACAACTTATTTTGTCTTCTTACTGAGTTTAGTGACAGAGGTGTCGTTTTAAATCTCAAGATTTATCATGTAAGGTGTCAAGATTTTGCCACCATACATTTAATATTCTGTAAACTCTGTTCAATTTACATTTTAATTAGTTCACTGTTTATGAGGCACTGTAGGATCACTAATCATTTCATCGAATGATGTTGGCTAGCATTATGTGATAACTATTTGTGTAGTTCTGCACGCCTGAACTTAGATGATTGCTGGAAGAAAGGGCGACATGGGGAACGTGTCCCTCAGAAGCCGCCGTGAGCTAGAGAGGGGTTCGAAAGAGAGTAGTCATATTCTGAAAGATAGACATTCACTGCCCTGAGAGAGAGCAAAGAGGCGCCAGTTTACAATGCTGGAGAGGACCACAGGGCTCCTGAAGTGTGGACACTGTGGGAGGGAGCCGGTACTCTGGTGGGCCAAAAACAAATTTTCAGGATACCGTATCTGGCTGAAGATCAATATGGTGGAACGAGGCAAAAGAATATCCTGCTAGTGTGAAGGAATGGCGAGGACCACAAATGATTGCCACGAGCTGACCTCCAGGGGAACTTCTTACAGAAAGCACCAGGGTAGACTTTACACCTTAAAGCCAAGACAAGATTTTGATTGGCAGAGTGCTAAGGATGTTGGAGGAGAAATGGAAACTTCCAGAAAATCTCCTGAAAGGAGTATGAGCTGGTAGATTCATGACCCACGCACTGGGAGACAATGTCTTTGTGCCGGTCGGTGTGGCCGAGCGGTTCTAGGCGCTTCAGTCTGGAACCGCTCGACCGCTACGGTCGCAGGTTCGAATCCTGCCTCGGGCATGGATGTGTGTGATGTCATTAGGTTAGTTAGGTTTCAGTAGCTCTAAGTTCTAGGACACTGATGACCTCAGATGTTAAGTCCCATAGCGCTCAGAGCCATTTGAACCATTTGAATGTCTTTGTAACGGTTGCTGGGATTCATTGCCCAAGCGCAAATGCAGACGCCGCTTGTCCAGGAGAGAGACACTTCCCTGTTGGGGTAGACGTAAGACACTTCCCTGTGGGGAGCACCTAGACACTTCGCCGTTGAGAGCCATAATGGAGAACCTGCTGGTTAGATTCTGAGAAATGTTGCTTTTGCCGAAAGGAGCATACGAAGTCATTTCTTTGTGATCAGAATTGTGTTTACTGGAGTGTCGATTCTTTACCTCTTTATGGAGTCTGACAAACACTGGAGTGCTTCTTTATAGAAGAATACTTGCGTCCAAATTCTGTTCCTCGCTAGTGAGCAAACAGAAATCTGGATATGTATTCTGTGTTGCACTGAGGTAATTTCAGCCCTAGGAATTTGCAGACGGCCTAATGCTTCCACTGTGTAGGCAGAGAATTACAGGTACACCACATACATCACCTGCACAGCAGCCAGTGCCGCAAGGGGCGGATCATCGGTGCAGAATAACTGCTGTCAGTATTTCAAAAGGTGACATGTGCACTTTGGTTCAGCAGATGGAGGAAACACTCACAGGAAACGTGCTGAGTTCCATTTGCTAGTCAATTGAGCTTTTTCTTAAAGGGCCAGTCAGGGTGTACATCTTCTGTTTCTCACCGCTAATCAGCATCAGTGATCTACTAATTACATTTAAGGTAGAATCTGAAATTGCATATTTCATATTAACACAATTTTTTGCTCTCTACATGATTTTTGGGAATAAATCATTTACAATATCCACGTTGTAATTGAGAGAATTCCATTGTGGTGACAATACTGGACAACCACACATACCCCCACTATACGTTACGAACAGAACCAGGGTTTACACAAAAAGTTTTATTAACAGTATGTTTCTACAGGGTGTCCGCTATGCCCTCAAATCCCTGTTGAAGTTGCTCAACTGGAGAAATAAGTAGTTATTTTATTCGCATCCTTTGTCAGTATTTTATTGCTTCTTTTCAGCATTGCATTCCTCTGTCGTGAAGCCACGACTGATGTGAGAAGTCAAAGTTATTGTATTGAGCAGCGGTTAGTGGCGGATGTACGAACGCACGAACGTCCACAGACGGGGCAAACAGTGACAAAAATGGTGACTGAGTCTGGAGATCGTTGTGTTACGGCCCCATACCGTAAAGCAACCTTGCTTGATTAGGAGAAACGTGTTTTTGTTTCGGACTGTGTCATAGATAGGCTGCGTATCCGACGCAAGGAAACGCGAGAACATCTGTGTGCGTCGGCGCCCAGTCAGCCGAGCAGTCTCCAATGAGATGCTTTCCCAAAACAGCACCTGAACTACAAGTATCATTTTCGTCGATACATGGCCGCATTAAAAAGCTTCGATAATGAAAGGATTTAGACCAATATTTGTGAATGAATTATTTGACAACGACATGGAGCAACGAGCTGCAATGTGCTGTTCGTTAGTGACACAGTTTCCAAACACCGTGTCTCACTAAAGAGCGTTATTTTCTAAATAACTATGCGATATATTACACTTCACACAGAGACGACTTGGTTTCCTGGTCAAAGGAAAATCTCTGTTATGTATAAGACTGAGGAACGAACCCTCCGTGATATCCTCACAATAGTTCAGTAAAGTTCTACAGAGCAACTGGAGCGGCCTTTCCATTAATTGAAGAAACAGTTGCGGGGTTCATGAAGAAACTAATAATATCATGAAACCAATTTGAATCATATTTTATTTTGAAGGGTACGTTAAATCTGTCTGGACATTTTGCAGAAGTGGACCTGAGTTGAACAACGAGAGTGTTACGGATCATGTTTGGTTATAGAAGGACAAAGCTGAGCATATTTTGTTATGGAGGTGCATGAGTTCCTTGATCAACAATTTTGAGTCCTCTGGATTTGATGAGGTTCAAAAACATCGCCAACCTCATTGAAGTGGCCACCATGAAGACAGGACATGATGTCTACATCTATATCTACATACTCCACAAACCATCCTAAGTTGCACGGCAGAGGGTATCTTGTACCACTACTGGTCATTACCTTCCTGTTCCACTCGCAGACAGAGCAAAGGAAAACTAACTAGCTATAGGCCTCAGTACCAGCCCTAATTTCTCTCGTCTTTGTGGTTCTTACTCGAAATGTATGTTGGCACCACTGGAATAGTTCTGCAGCCAGCTTCTAGTACAGTTTCCCTAAATTGTCTCATTACTATTTCGGCAAAAGAACGTCGTCTTCCGTGCAGAGATTCCCATGTGAGCTTACGAAACATTTACGTAATACTCGTATCTTGATCGAACCTACCGGTAACAACTGTAGCAGCACGCCTTCCTTTAAAACAAAGTGGCTGGGGTCCTCAACATTCGAGCAGGACTCAATAACGGGTCGCACTAGCATTCTATACGCGGTCTCCTTGGCAGAAGAATAACATTTTCCTAAAATTCTCTCAATAAACCGTAGTCCACCATGCGCCTGCCCTACTACGGTTCCACTCCATTTCATATTGCTTTCCAACGTTACGTCTGGATATTTAATCGACATGACTGTATCAAGCAGCACACAACGAATGCGTTATTCTAACATTTGGTTTTCCTATTTATTTGCATTAACTTAGATTTTTCTACATTTAGATTAAGCTACCCTTCAAGGCAACAACTAGAAATTTGTGTAAGCCAATCCAGTATTCCCCTATTGCCACTCAAACAGCCGCACATTGCTGTTCGCCCTTTACGACATCGTTGATGTATACTGAGAAAAAGAGCCTCGTTCTTCCTGAGGGTAGCTTTGTCTCTGATGAAAACACGTCGTCGGGGGAAAGATACTGGGCTCTACTACTTAAGAAGTCTTCCAGCCCCTCACATATCTAGAAACATAATCCATATGCTTCGATGCTGGTTACAGTATGCAGCGGGGTACCATGTAAAACACTTCCCGGAAATACAGGAGTATACAGAGAATAGCCAAAGAAACTGGTACACCTGCCTAATATCGTGTAGGGCTGCAACAGACCATGGACTCGACTAATGTCTGAAGAAGTACTGGAAGGAACTCACACCATGACCTTTGCAGGGCTGTCCATAAAACCGTAGGAGTACGAGGGGTGGAGTTCTCTTCTGAACAGCATGTTGCAAGGAATCCCAGATACGCTCAATAATATTCATGTCTGGACAGTTTGGTGACCAGCCGAAGTTTTTAAACTCAGAGGAGTTTTCCTGGAGCCACTCTGTAGCAATTCTGGGTGTGTGGAGTGTCGAATTGTCCTGCCTGAATTGCCCAAGTCCGTCGGAATGTACAATGCACATGAATGGATGCAGGTGATCAGACAGGATGCTTACATATGTGTCACCTGTCAGAGTATTATCTACGCGGATCAGGGGTTCCATAACCCTCCAACTGCACACGCCCCACATCATTAGAGAGCCTCCACCAACTTGAAGAGGCCCCAGCTGACACGCAGGGTCCATGGATTCGTGAGATTGTCTCCATACTCTTCCGACCAGGTAAAATGTTTCCAGTCATCAATAGTCCAATCTCGGTGTTGACGAGCCCAGGCGAGGCGTAAGGCTTTGAGTCGTGCAGTCGTCAAGGGTACACGAGAGGGCCTTCGGCTCCGAAAACCCATATCGATGATGTTTCGGTGAATGGTTCGCACGCAGACACTTGTTGATGGCCCAGTATTGAAATCTGCAGCAATTTACGGAAGGGTTGCACTTTTGTCACGTTGAACGATTCTCTTCATTCGTCGTTGGTCCCGTTCTTGCTGTTATTTTTCCGGCCGCAGCGATGTCGGAGATTTGGTGTTTTACCAAATTCCTGATATTCATGGTACACTCGTGAAATGGTCATAAGGGAAAATCCCCACTTCATCGCTACCTCGGAGATGCCGTGTCACTTTGCTCGTGCGCCGACTCTAAAACCACGTTCAGACTCACTGAGATCTTGATAACCTCCCATTGTATCAGCAGTAACGGATCTAGTAACTGAGCCAGACACTTGTTGTCTTATATAGGCTTGTTGACCGCAGCGCCGTATTCTGCTTCTTTACATTATTTGAATAATGAATGACTATATCATTTTCTTTGGAGCTTCAGTGCAAAATTTGCCTGTTCACTTCATCTATGGTTCGTTGGACAAATCTGAGAAAACGACAAGCTGAAATTCGGACGAGATAGGCTTTCTAAATCTGTGCTTATTTGTGGACGGAAGGTTATCCATCCATCAATGTTTACTATATTTGAACTCAGAATATGTTAAATAATTCTGCAGTAGTCCGGTGTTTAATGATATTGACCTGTAATTTTGAGGATCCGTTCTTTTACCCTTCTTATATACAAGAAACACCAGCGTTTTTTTCGACTCTTTGGACTTTGCGCTGGGCGACATATTCGCGATAAATGTAATCTAAGTAAGGGATCAGTGCCGTAGAGTACCCTCAGCAAAAGCGAATTCGGATTCCATGCGGACCTTATTTGTTTTCAATTCGTTCAGTTGCTTCTACGCCAGGGATGCATATTACTAAGATATTAAAAAAAATGGCTCTGAGCACTATGTGACATAACTTCATAACTTATGAGGCCAACAGTCGCCTAGAACTTAGAACTAGTTAAACCTAACTAACCTAAGAACATCACACACATCCATGCCCGAGGCAGGATTCGAACCTGCGACCGTAGCGGTCGCCCGGTTCCAGACTGTAGCGCCTAGAACCGCACGGCCACTCCGGCCGGCAATATCTTCCACGCAGTCCGCAGCTCGTGGTCGTGCGGTAGCGTTCTCGCTTCCCGCGCCCGGGTTCCCGGGTTCGATTCCCGACGGGGTCAGGGATTTTCTCTGCATCGTGATGACTGGGTGTTGTGTGATGTCCTTAGGTTAGTTAGGTTTAAGTAGTTCTAAGTTCTAGGGGACTGATGACCAAAGATGTTAAGTCCTATAGTGCTCAGAGCCATTTGAACCATCTTCCACGCAGGATTATAAACGACGGTCAAGCGAGTGTATGCTTGTAGAATCCTACCGCCTTAGTTATTTCTTAAACATGAAATTTAAAACTTCAGATTTCCTTTTGCTGTCTGGGCTGCGTATTTCCGCACTACTGAGCATAGGCATCCCTTGAATGATACTAAAACTATCACGGCCGGATCGAGCGGCCGGTAGTAACTTGTGTTCACCTGGGCCATTATTAGCGCGCTGGTAACTTCACAGTTACACTTAGTATTGACCTCGTTACACACAATATTTTTGCCGACTGCAATGAACACTCCCCCCTTCTGTGGGGTGTAATTAGTCTTTTCTAAATACGTTCCATGCATCGCTAAATATTCCGGATTTTTCTGCTTCGAGTTTCAACGAGTTCTCGGTTACGAGGTTAATTTGATCGCGAGAACTTTTCTGGAGGGCAGTAAATCTAGGAATTTCGTTACGCATGCTTCTACAATTTTATTGTTAAAATTTTGACAGTCGATATTTCTTTACTATGTACGCTGTCTGCTTTCCCTCTCTGCGTGTCCACTGGCGAGCTTTCATCATCAAACAACCGCCTAACCTAACGCTAGATCACTCGTTGCGGGGAATAATCAAGTACTTTTTGGCTCAGCGTTGGTACAACAAGTAATGTATCCTTCGAAAAGAAGTTATTGTGAATGAAAATGATTAAAATTCAATCCTCCGATAGCTAATTTTTCTGAGTGTTGGTATATCAAAGTGACCATAGCAGGAGTACAATAAAAATTATGCCATTTTATTATAAAAGTTCATTAATATAAAACGTCCTACTTGGCCAATACGCTTCTGCGACCTGTTATTCTGATTTTTTCCTTTGAATCTGGTGTAGAGCTATCGTTGGGGAATGAAAGTCTTTAATGAAGGCGTACTGTGACAATAAGATGTACAACGCAACAGAACGTTTTGGATTACACAAAAGCAATAATCAGACATCCTGACAAGAAATTTAGATTGCAAGGCTAGACTTAGATAACAATGCAAATGTACTGTACATGTAATGGCGCCGGGATGGTTCTTAATCGACACATCACCAAACCAATCACTTCCCAACGTTACTGAAATGCTGGAACATGGACGAAGGCTTTACGTGTTATTAGTAAGGGTTACTGGTACCTTTAGTAAGAAGTAAGAAGCCGGCCGAAGTGGCCGCGCGGTTCTGGCGCTGCAGTCTGGAACCGCGAGACCGCTACGGTCGCAGGTTCGAATCCTGCCTCGGGCATGGATGTGTGTGGTGTCCTTAGGTTAGTTAGGTTTAACTAGTTCTAAGTTCTAGGGGACTAATGACCTCAGCAGTTGAGTCCCATAGTGCTCAGAGCCATTTGAACCATTTTTTAAGAAGTAAGACATTTGTTAACTTAATTAATCTTATTCTTGTACTAAGATTACAGTTAGCAAGAAAAACAACGTGCCTACATGGTGCAAGACGCAAGATAAAAGGATGAAGAGCACGAGAAGTTCAGTGCCTCAGTTATTTAAAAAAATGAAAAACTAAATTAGTTAAAAGATGATATACATTATTATTACGTGGTATGCGGTACAATTTGAGATGTGATTTTGAGAGAGAGGGGCTAATTTGGTACAAATGCCACGGAAAAACTGCGCGAAGAATTGGAGGAAGCCTTTCGAAGCGTAACTCATGAGATACTGCGCAAGATGCCAAGAAGGAGATTAATACGCTTACAAGGAGAACTGCCGTAAGTCACTCTCTGACACAGTCGAAACTTGGAAAAGTGATAGAGGGATGAAAACAAAGAGACATCGATTTCGGCTTAGGTGCCAACATGTAATAGCTTGTCGGCCGGAGTGGTCGTGCGGTTCTGGGCGCTCCAGTCTGGAACCGAGCGACCGCTACGGTCGCAGGTTCGAATCCTGCCTCGGGCATGGATGTGTGTGATGTCCTTAGGTTAGTTAGGTTTAATTAGTTCTAAGTTCTAGGCGACTAATGACCTCAGAAGTTGAGTCGCATAGTTCTCAGAGCCATTTGAACCATTTTGTAATAGCTTCCGGGGAAATGGCGGTCAAAGTTTCGACGCAGCTTCATCAGGCTACTGGCCGATGTTGAAGAAAGTGCATTGGTAGCTCAGTGAATTACCGGCACGGTAGCTCAGTGTGCTCGGTCAGAGGGCTGGCTGACCGCTGCAATAAAAATAAAAAAAAAACTGAGTGAAATATTCAACGATCAACTAGAACAGATGTCTTATGACGTCCGCCACGACCGGCTGCTGAGGACAAAATAAAAGGAAACCTCTGCGTCTTTCTTCTTTTCTTTTTGTGGAAGTGCTTCCTACACCCAACTGAAGGAATTTTAACAGGGTCAGATTATGGCATTCCGAGTCCTTTCGGAGAACTGCCTCACAAGTTGGAAGTGCTGCGGCAGTTGTTCGACGATGCTGGTATCAGTGGTCACGTGAACATTCCCACAGCGGTAGAGGAGGTTCTGGACTTCGGACTTCGGCGCAGCACAGAAACCCACCAGGATCGTCGTATTGTAATGGCAGCAGTGGCAGACCACACACCTACCACAGCACAGGGGAGAGCACTTGTGAGCCCAGTCGTGTCAACGCGGCTGCAAGTCGGTTATTAGCAGTGGGACTACGGGCAAGCACAGGTCTTGCCAGCCTTCGACTCACGCGACAGCATCGAAGCGCACTGCTCGACTAGCGCCGTCAGAGGTTCACTTGGAAGATGGAATGGCGCACCTTGGTCTTCAGCAAAGAAAGCACTTCTACCTGACGCAAGTGGTGGTCGTTTGCACGAACGATGTAGACCTAGAGAGCACTGTCTTGTAGATTGCAGTCATCCAAGACACACTGGCTCCGCCCCAGGCCTTACGGTCTGGTGTGCGATAAGCTACAACTCTCAGCGTTTCTGGAGGGGTTCCTAGCCAGCGCTCAGTACGTGCAGAACGTTATTAGACCCATTCTTGCTACAAGAAGGCGATGTGTTGTTCCAACAAGATAATGCTCGCCCACACACGGCCCATGAAACCCAATGTGCTCTGTAAGACGTGCAGCAACTTCCCTCGCCAGTGCCGGCCGCTGTGGCCGAGCGGTTCTAGGCGCTTCAGTCTGGAACCGCGCGAGCACTATGGTCACAGGTTCGAATCCTGCATCTGGCATGGATGTGTGTGATGTCCTTAGGTTAGTTAGGTTTAAGTAGTTCTAAGTTATAGGGCACTGATGACCTCAGATGTTAAGTCCCATAGTGATCAGAGCCATTTGAACCATTTGAACAGTCGCCAGCACTATCTCTGGACTTGTCTCCAATCGAGTACGCATGGGATATGATGGGACAAGAAGTGATGGTGCGACTCGTCAGTCATTAACTCTTACAAAACTATATGGACAGGTCGTGCAGGTTTGGCATAACGTATCCCAGGGAAGTACTCGCCATCTGTACCATCGACCGAATGCCAGAGTCAGCGCCTGCATTGCCGCTCTTGGAGGATATACAGTGCAGTGTTGTGGGTACCTCAGAACTGCTTATTGCTATTGATCTGTAAACGTAATCATTACGTGTACTCCATCTGCACTGTTGAAAAAATAAATCTTGCATGAATTAGAAACCTCTAAAAGGGTGTACGAATTTTTTTTTCCGGCAGTGTATATTCACCCGTTCGTACAGGGCTATAGCACACGGGAACGTGCTATCGAGGCAATAAACGCTCGCGCCTCCGCACATGACCAGCCTACGCTGTGGAATTGCCAATAGTGCCGAGTATCTGGTCGGCCTCGCGCCGCCGCCTCTTTACTCCGATCCTCAGCGGCGGACTCCACCACATGGTTTCCAAGCGTAACTCAATCATGCAGCTTCACAGGCACCATTTGCTGTCCCTATTTCATTGGGGCTCGTGCCTTTGCCGGAGAACGCGTGGCATGCTGTTTACTGGCCACAGGGGCGTGGCAGCCGCACTCGGAATGCGTGCACGACGTCTGATGCGAGCAGTCCGGCCTGGCGGTGCCGATTTGATGGAAAGACATTCCGAGGCCGGCCGGTGCATTTGTAGAGGCCTCTCGCGGGGCCAGCGACGTGCGGCCGGCGCATAGCTGACATTCCGCGCCGCGGGCGCCGACTGGCGACCGGCGGGCGAGAGAGCTGAGCGCGCCCACCAGGCCGTAAGATAATACGCTACACCGCGCCTGACGCTTACTGACTCTGTCGCGTGTTGCTTACCGGATAAAGGGTTGACTGCGGCAGCTTCAGACCTCGTAAAGAAGTGCAACATGTTTGAAGTCCTCAGGAAAATATACTACTGGCCATTAAAATTGTTACACCACGAGGATGACGTGCTAGAGACGCGAAATTTAACCGACAGGAAGAAGACACTGGGATATGCAAATAATTAGCTTTTCAGGGCATTCACACAAGGTTGGCGCCGGTGGCGACACCTACAACGTGCTGACATGAGGAAAGTTTCCAACCGATTTCTCATACACAAACAGCAGTTGACCGGTGTTGCCTAGTGAAACGTTGTTGGGATGCCTCGTGTAACGAGGAGAAATGCCTACCATCACGATTCCGACTTTAATAAAGGTCGGATTGTAGCCTATCGGATTGCGGTTTATCGTATCGCGACATTGCTGCTCGCGGTGGTCGAGATCCAATGACTGTTAGTAGAATCCGGCCGATGTGGCCGTGCGGTTCTAGGCGCTTCAGTCTGGAACCGCGTGACCGGTACGGTCGCAGGTTCGAATCCTGCCTCGGGCATGGATGTTTGTGATGTCCTTAGGTTGGTTAGGTTTAAGTAGTTCTAAGTTCTAGGGGACTGATAACCATAGATGTTAAGTCCCATAGTGCTCAGAGCCATTTGAACTTGCAGTCTAGATGACAGGCATCTTATCCGCAAGGCTGTAACGGATCGTGCAGCAACGTCTCGATCCCTGAGTCAACAGATGGGGACGTTTGCAAGAGAACAACCATCTGCACGAACAGTTAGACGACGTTTGCAGCAGCACGGACTATCAGCTCGGAGACAATGGCTGCGGTTACCCTTGACGCTGCATCACAGACAGGAGCGCCTGCGATGGTGTACTCAACAACGAACCTGGGTGCACGAATGGCAAAACGTAATTTTTTCGGATGAATCCAGGTTCTGTTTACAGCATCATGATGGTCGCATCCGTGTTTGGTGACATCACGGTGAACGCACATTGGAAGCGTGTATTCGCCATCGCCATACCGGCGTATCACCCGGCGTGATGGTATGGGGTGCCATTGGTTACACGTCTCGGTCACCTCTTGTTCGCATTGACGGCACTTTGAACAGTGGACGTTACATTTCAAATGTGTTACGAGCCGTGGCTGTACCCTTCAGTCGATCCCTGCGAAACCCTACATTTCAGCAGGGTAATGCACGACCGCATGTTGCAGGTCCTGTAGGGGCCTTTCGGATACAGAAAATGTTCGACTGCTGCCCTGGCCAGCACATTCTCCAGGTATCTCACCAATTGAAAACGTCTAGTCAATGGTGGCCGAGCAACTGGCTCGTCACAAAACGCCAGTCACTACTCTCGTTGATCTGTGGTATCGTGTTGAAACCGCATGGGCAGCTGTAACTCGACACGCCATCCAAGCTCTGTTTGACTCAATGCCCATGCGTATCAAGGACGTTATTACGGCCATAGGTGGTTCTTCTGGGTATTGATTTCTCAAGGTCTATGTACCCACATTGCGTGAAAATGTAATCACATGTCAGTTCCAGTATAATATATTTGTCCAATGAATACCCGTTTATCATCTGCATTTCTTCTTGGTGTAGCAATTTTAATGGCCAGTAGTGTACATCTGACCTGTCGTACAAGAATGACTGAGAAGTTGTGGCAGAGGGGAAACAGAAGATTAAAAGCTGTGCCTGCTGAATAGAAAGTTTTATTTGTTTGGTTGCTGACGGGTTAAGCGCTGGAGAGAAAAGTTTGCCATGTGAGTATTATTAGTCAGTTGATAAAAACTCTGGTCGGAGTCACCTAATGGGGTAGTCACCAGCGGCTTAACATCACTGGACACGTAATAGAAAGTGCCGCTGAAATCCGCCATTGGTTATGCATGTGTAGCGTGTTGCTCCGCTTCACATTAGAAATGAGACATCCCAGACTCGTTGGGTGATCCCTTGAAAGATGTCACCAGCGAGATTAACATCGTTAGTGGGCAGTGGGCAGTTCAGCTGCGTTATGTAGTCCACCAAAAATGGTGTTGGCGTCGCACAGCGGTACTCGAGCCTACGTACCGACACGATACCTCCAGTCGCTGCGCACAGTGTGGCACCAGGACACTGGTGTCGCCCCAGCCACCGTCCGCTACGTGACCCGTGCCGTTGGCGGTGCGGCTGACTTCAGCGCTCCTACATGAAGCAATTGTGGCTCGAGTAATCATCCACTCAGGCCACATCTTCTGAGAAGTAATCAGGGTCGCCTTAAAGCCCAGGCGACACAAGTCGCCGCTTGGGGGGCCAAACTGTGAGGAGTGCCAGAGACACCCAAGTGCAAGAGATGTACACACTGCGTATCACAGTAAGCAGCGAAAACTGACACGCGTGTTAAGTACACAAGTGAAAAAGAGGGAGGAGTGGACACAGGACGCCAAATCTTGTCACTTTTGTGGAAAACAGTTCTCGAACCACACCGGGAAGTAACAGATGATTTTACGTTTTCTATTCCCTATACTGATTAAACATGTGTGTTTGTTATAAAACGGTGCAGTTTTCAGTTACTTGCATATCACTTCGCCAGTCTAGCTCTCTCTTATGACATGATTCATCCACTACACGCGCGGCCATCTTATATCGGGCAGGAGGAGAGCGTATTAAGAAACTACATTTTATATCACAATTAATTGTGTAAAGCGACATCTGCGAAAGTATAAAAAAATGGGAACAGAATGAGAGGAGGAAACAAAACTTCACGATTGAGAGGTTATGTTATGTGATTTCAATGAGTACAAAACAGCGTTAAGTTTACAAAAAACTTGGCTGTATGACGTTGCACAATTTGACCTGGATACATGCTCCGATATCGTTGCGAAGGGAGTCATAGAGCCGTTGTATGTTCTTCTGAGGAAACCTGACGCCCCGTCCTCTTTTTTTTATATCATCAACCTTCTGACTGGCTTGATGCGGAGAGCCACTAATTCCTCAGTTCCTCTTCTGCACCGACCTTTTCATCACAGAGTAGCAATTGCAAACTACGTCTTCAATTATGTTATGCATACACTCCACTACACAACACTCCACTACAGTTTTTACCCCCGGTCGCTATCTCTAGTACCGTGGAAGCTATTCCCTCATGTCCTTACAGATGTCCTCTCATCCTTTCCCTCCATCTTGTCAGTGTTTTCTACATGTTACTTTCCTCGTAGAATCTTCGAAAACCACCACATTCCGTACCTTAACAGTCCACCTAATTTTCAACATTTCGTTTGTAGCACTACATCGCAAATGCTTCGATTCCCTTGTGCTCCACTTTTCCCACTGTCCGTGTTTCACTACTGTACAATGCTGTGCTCCAAAAGTACATTCTCAAAAATTTCTTCCTCAAATTATGGCCTACATTTGATACTGGTAGACTTCTCTTGTCCAGGCGTGCCCTTTTTGCCAGGGCTATTTTGTTTTTTACGTCCTCCTTGCTACGTACGTCATGGTGTATTTTGCTACCTAGATCGCAGAATTCTTTAACTACATATACTTTATAATCACCATTTCTGACGTTAAGTTTCACGCTGTTTTCATTTCTGCTACTTTTAATTACTTTCGCTTTTCTTCGATTTACTCTCAGTTCACATTCTGTAATTATTAGCCTGTTCATTCCATTCAACAAATCCCGTACTTCTCCTTCACTTTCACTGACGATAACAACGTCATCAGCGAATCTTATCGTTGGTATCATTTCACCTTTACTTTTAATCCCACTCTTTAATCTTTCTTGTATTTCCAGCATTGCTTCTTTGATGCAGAGATTGAGCAGTAGTAGGGGCGAACACTACATCCGTTTTTTCTTTATTCGTGTCAGAGGTACACTAAAATGAACACATGTACAATACATACAATGAAACCTATACAGTATTCACCCAGAATTGGGCAACTTTGATAGCATTGGATGTTACAGACGTTAAGTCCTTCATCCTACAGCTGGTTGGGCATGAGATACATTTGAAGAGATGCCGGGTTGTCTGCAATCCATCGCATTCGCACAGTGTTGTGTTGGTAGTTGGCACTTCCGTTTAAGGAGATTGCCCCTCGATCTTGCGACTTCGGTCCGTAGTTGGCATCTTTCTATCCACTTGGTGAGTCGGGTAGCCGCAGTTGATCCTTCTAAGGGCTGTGAGGTTATTAGGAAGCTCTTCCTGGACTTCAGTCTTGGCTTGGCAGGTTGATGTCCAAAGAGTGGGTGTGAAGTCACTGTATTTGATTTAGGCCTCTCGATGTTAGCGGCCACCTCTTTTCTGATGTCACATGGAGAAATCTCAGAGAGGCATTGAACTTTGTCCATGGGGGTTGCCTTAGGCAGCCTGTAACAATCCTACAGCTGTCATTTAAGGCTACATCAAACTGCTTTGCATGTACTGAATTGTACCACACTGGGCTAGCATACTCTCCTGCAGAATAGCATAAGGCAAGAGCTGTTGTTGTTAATGTTTGTGGATGTGTACCCCAGTTCGATCCCGTCAGTTTCCGAAGAAGGCAGTTTCTGGAGGATACTTTCTGCTTCAGCTTCAGACAATGTTCCTTGGACAGCAGTGTACGGTCGAGAGCGACACCCAAATTCCTAGGGTGGGAACAATATTCTTGTGCAACTCCATTCCAGAATATTTCAAGTCTTGTGATGGAATGAACACACTTGCGTTTTCTTAGGATTGGGTGTGAGTTGGCTCTTTTCATAGTAAGTACCAAGCTGTTGTAGACCGTGTGCAAGCATTATCTCTGCATCTTCAAACCGATTGCCCTGGGCAGCAAGAGCAAGGTCATCAGCATATATGAAGCTTTTGCATCCTTGAGGCTGTGGTCGATCGTTAGTGTACACATTAAATAAAGTAGGTGACAGTACACTTCCTGCATAGGTACTTGGAATAGATTTTTCAGTACTAAACCGAGCATCAGCATTCCAGACGTACAAGCAAATGATGTGATCTGTTGTACATAGGCCTTTCTACACATCCGTGTATCACATCTTTTTAATCTGAGCACTTCGTTCTTGGTCTTCCAGCCTTGTTTCCTCCTGGTTCTTCTACATACTGAACATTACCCGTCTTTCTCTACACCTTACCTTCACTTTTCTCAGAATTTCGAACATCTTGCACCATTTTAACTTGTGCAACTCAATTTTCAGATCAACAATTCCCATGAAAGTGACTTGATTTTTCTTCAGTCTTCTTTCCATTACCATCCGAAACGTCAGAACTACATCTCTGGTGCCTCTACCTTTCCTAAAGCCAAACTGACAAGGGTCTAACAGGTCCTCAATTTTCCTTTCCATTCTTCCGTATATTATTCTTGTCAGTAACATGGTTGATTTTGCGATAATTCTCGCACTTGTCGGCCCTTGCTATCTTCTGAATTGTGTGGATGATACTTTTCGAAGTCTGATTTTATATCACCAGTCTCATACGTTGTACACGCCAACGTGAACAGTCGTTTTGTTGACACTCCCCCAACGATTTTAGAAATTGCGGTGGAATGTTATGCATCCCTCGTGCGTTATTTTATCATAAGTCTTGCAAAGCTCTTTTAAGTTCTAACACTGAATCCCCTATATCTTGTCTGTCGACTCCTGTTTCTTATTACATCACGTCATGAGAGAAGTCATCTCCCTTATAGGGGTGTTCAGTGTACTCTTTCCACCTACCCAGTCTCTCCTCTGCATGTAACAGTAGAATGCCCACTGCATTCCTAATGTAACCGCTCTTGCTTGTAATTTCACAAACGGTCGTTTTCACTTTTCTGTATTCTGAGCCAGTTCTTCCGACTACCATTTATTTTTCGATTTTTTCACTGACCCATAACTTCTTTAACTGATGTCCTGGGAAGAAGTTGATGTCATAGCTAGTCCCATACGTGTTCCAACGTGGATAGAGCTGGGGATATAGGTGGACAGGTGACTACCCCAACGTAGCGCCTACAGCTCAATGACCCACGTGACGCGTGTGGTCGAGCATTGTCCTGTACAAAAGTGGTACCATGGTACTGTTACACGAGAGGTGACACATGGGGACGCAAGATGTCCGTAAAGCACCGTTTTGCCGTCAGAGTTTTCTCATCCGTGACCGCAGGTCATACCAGATGGCTTCCCACAGCATGTCGCAAAGAGTAACACCTCTGTACCTGTCCAAAACATGGGAAGAATAGCATCTCTCCCCAGGTCGCCGCCACACTTGCGGACGATGGTCATCTATGGTTGTACAGAACCGTGTTGAGTCGCTGAACACAATGCAGCGCCATATAGTCCATGCTTCCCAGTCACACCAATGATAACACACCCAGTTTGTGCTGTGAACGAAAGCCTACGCATGGGGCGGTAATTCCTTAGTCCAGCTGATGCTCGAATGGCAGCCCAGATGTGAAAGGGTTACGACAGCTTGATGCATATTATGGAAATCCTACCTTGTGGTATTCAGACGTAGACGACCATAAGTTTGATGACGAGTTTGGCTGCCCTCAGAGTCCCACGTGATCCAAAATAGGACCGCTGTCATACCAGAATGCCCCGCAAATCTAAGTATTGCACAATTCGACCAATCGGCCGAATGGTGACCCACAATGAGACCATTTACAAGCTCTGTCAGTTGGTGATAGCGCTGTCTCACACTACTACGCGGCACGTCTGTGTTCTTCACAGTGATTATTTATCCAAAAAAAAAAAATGGTTCAAATGGCTGGCTCTGAGCACTATGGGACTCAACTGCTGTGGTCATAAGTCCCCTAGAACTTAGATCTACTTAAACCTAACTAATCTAAGGACAGCACACAGCACCCAGCCATCACGAGGCAGAGAAAATCCCTGACCCCGCCGGGAATCGAACCCGGGAACCCGGGCGTGGGAAGCGAGAACGCTACCGCACGACCACGAGATGCGGGCATTTGTCCAACATCTGACGCAGTTCACGCACCATATATACGCTGCCAGGGCAAGTAACAATAGAAAACAGGAACAACGCAGATTCACTCTGCTGGTCGTTCTACCTGAAGCACAGAATTGCCACTTTAATGATTTACGTATGCACAGATAGTGTGTACATGTACGAAATTATAGTGATGTCCGACCATTTCTTTTGAGGCTTCACTTTTTTTGCTAGCCAGTGTATTTACTTTCTGGCCACTGGCAAATTTCCATTTAGCTGGGACCCTTGCAATGACAGCGTCGAAACTTCTCCCTAGTCTGGTCAAGTATATCCCTTTATCTACTTTTTTCTTGATTTGTCACTTCATGAGATGAGCTGAATTCCTTGACATCCGCTTTTACGTAAGCGGTGTTTATTTTTCCGATGACTTTTCCATATTGTCTTGTTCTACGTATCAAATAAACTGATTACTTTTATATTTCATTGGTTTCTCAAACTATTACACAAATGCCGCCAATCAGATTTATAATGCCACTCGATCGTTGAATTTTTCTCTTCATGTTTGTTTTATTTTAAAAAATGGCTCTAAGCACTATGGGACTTAACATCAGAGGTCATCAGTCCCCTAGACTTAGAACTACTTAAACCTAACTAACCTAAGGACGTCACACACATCCATGCCCGAGGCAGGATTCGAACCTGCGACCGTAGCAGCAGCGCGGTTTCTGACTGAAGCGCCTAGAACCGCTCGGCCACAGCAGCCGGCGATTTTTGTTTTTCACAGACGCTTTTTGAGAGCTCTATTCTAGTACTTCCCTTTACCTTATCACACACAGTCTGGGAACTTTACACTGTTCTCTTCACTTTACTGTACCCCACACTGTAGCCGAAGTCACTAAGGTACACTTCTGCGGCGGCACCCGACTCAGAGGTAACCGTTTTGAATCGCAGTAAGAAAAAAAAAAAAAAAGGAAAGAAATCATCATTGCCGGTAATTGGCTGACAAAGAGAAAGCGAAGTAGTGGCCTTAGACTTCTAATCAATAGACTTTGTGACAACATATAGGTTCAAATTCCAAACCTGCCCGCAGTGACGCATAGAAAGAAACCACGGGACACACCGTTAATGATCAGTCTGTCGAATGGAACGGTAAGTTCTGCAGCGCCCCCTATTCGAGAGGGGTAGGCAGGTCGACAGCAGCGGTTTCCGTCCTTTTCTTTTTCTCATCTCTACAAACAACACAAATTTGACACTACATTATGGATACGATTATCACAACTATCGCACAGAGCTACATGTGTGTCACAACGTACACACCACTAATCGAAATGGTGCATCCGGTTGAAAGATATGAGCGGAATGGAAGGATGTAGTACTCTTAATTATGCCTAAAATGCTCCATGTTGCCTGTATACAAAGCGAACGTGGTAAATTGCTCGTGCGGTAGCGTTCTCGCTTCCCACGCCCGGGTTCCCGGGTTCGATTCCCGGCGGGGTCAGGGATTTTCTCTGCCTCGTGATGGCTGGGTGTTGTGTGCTGTCCTTAGGTTAGTTAGGTTTAAGTAGTTCTAAGTTCTAGGGGACTGATGACCATAGATGTTAAGTCCCATAGTGCTCAGAGCCATTTTTTTGGTAAATTGCTGGTCCGCTGCTCGTGGTCTCGCGGTAGCGTTCTCGCTTCCTGAGCACGGGGTCTCGGGTTCGATTCCTAGCGGGATCAGGGATTTTTCCTGCCTCGAGATGACTGGGTGTTGTTGTGTCGTCTTCATCATCATCGTTCATCCCTATTACGGTCGGAGGAAGGCAATGGCAAACCACCTCCACTAGGACCTTGCCTAGTACGGCGGTGCGGGTCTCCCGCATCGTTCCCCTACGCTCCGCCACGGAGTATGGGATTTCATCATCATTATTCAATGCATTTCTGCTAAATCGAAATAATTTTTATTAGTTAAATTTCGTGAACTGCCAGCTGTTAACTTTACAAGAGCTAACATTTACTCGTTTTTGACAAAGTAATATCTTAAAGTTCCTTAATTTAAAAAAAAAAACAACTCTGAAAAGAACTTAGTATCTGGTGTTAGTAACTATAACCTCGCAATGGCTGTGGGAATGGTAGCTACTAGTCTGCAGCATCTCTACAGATTCACAATGAAATCTAGGTCTTAAAAATTAGTAAATAATTTTCAGCCGACGATCTGTGCCGTCAATCCAATGTTTTCGATTTTTCATACGTCTCGATATTACACTGTCTGCAACGTGAACAAACTCTTGATCTCCGATGCAAGTACGCGGGGCGGTCCGTATCCTCTTTCGTGCGAGCCTAATTCAGGCGGCAGACATGAGCAATATTTCAAGTAGGTTCGCACAAAATATGTTACAACAAGTCTCTAGTGTGTGTCAAGTTTGGAAATGAGAAGTGTTGTACATGGAGTCGGTGCCTCTCATGAGCGGCGTCGACAAGTTGACCCCTGTCATATCCTACAGTCAATGTGGCTTGTCGTCTTCAAAAATGGTTCAGATGGCTCTAAGCACTGTGGGACTTAACATCTGAGGTCATCAGTCCCCTACTAAAGCCTAACTAACCTAAAGACAGCACCCACATCCATACCCGAGGCAGGATTCGAACCTGCTACCGTAACATTAGCGCGGTTCCGGACTGAAGCGCCTAGAACCACTCGGCCACAGCGGCCGGCTTGAGGTTTCCATATGACTTGTAAGGAGGAGAGTAACACATTCAGATCAAAGCGTTGTGTTAGAAATTTCATTATACGAAGTTCTCATATTACCAGGCTAAGAAATTACCAGGTTACGGAGTTCAATACCACCCGAATAACTGTGTGCACTAAATGTACTTCTAAAATCTATGGTATCGGCACATATCCATTTATGAAAGAAAATATAGTCCGTTTAAAATTATTTGATGGTTGACGCTTCAGCGATTACAGATGGTTTCCTACAGTCAGAGCGCCCAACGTCATGCTCGAACTGTTCCTCATTGGCAAACCGCCACGATAGGTCAGTTCATTTCTAATTCCTTGGTCCTTCTGGATCCCGGATCCTGGGTCTGGCCCTTTTATTTCGTATTTCATTACACATGATAACCGTACCATAAACGAAAAACACACACACAATAATGATAACGAAATACACACGTTTCACACACAGCATTAACCAAACACTACTTGAGCCTTTCGCACAAGACGCGATTCAACGTCACATAAACACTTATTATAATTACAGAGATCGGTTTTCGTATTACAAAGCTTCGCGCGACGTATCACGAAGCAGAATTTTAGAAAAACTGCAGTTCATCTTTGCGACTGGGTTACCAGAGTCATTAATATAACATCCATACACCGTGTAATGGCGTAGCGTAGTGGTTGGCGTATAAAAGAGACTTGTAAAAGATCATAAGTTTGCCGCCGAAGTGGCCGAGCGGTTCTAGGCGCTACAGTCTGGAACCACGTGACCGCTACGGTCGCAGGTTCGAATCCTGCTTCGGGTATGGATCTGTGTGATGTCCTTAGGTTAGTTAGATTTAAGTAGTTCTAAGTTCTAGGGGACTGATGACCTCAGATGTTAAGTCCCATGGTGCTCAGAGCCATTTGAACCATTTTTAGATCATAAGTTTGAATCTCGTCAAGTGCACTGACCTTTTTATATTTCTAAATCTAATCAAAAGACTGTTATCGTAAATCAGTTAATTAGTTTAAATGTAGTTTTTTTTATTTCTCTTAGTTTGCTGTGTCATTTTCATCATAGTGTTGACATTTTATTTGCTCTTATTTTTCTTCCTATTATTCTGTTTTCGTTGGCAGTTTCTCTGCATAGCAGTCGCCAACCAGGATTGCTCATCGATTTGAATAACGCGGCAGCTCGCATAGCCAGTGTGATGATAGTTTCAGGTATTTATTTAATCGTATGGCTAGGGCCCCCCGTCGGGCAGACCGTTCGCCGGGTGCCGGTCTTTCAATCTGACGCCACTTTGGCTACCTTGCAGTCGATGAGGATGATAGGATGATGGTGAGGACAGCATAACACCAAATCCCTGGGCGGAGAAAATTCCCCGACCCAGTCGGAAACCGAGCCCGGGCCCAGAGGATTCACAATCCGTCACGCTGACCATTCAGCTACCGGGGGTGGACATATAGTTTCTGGTAACCAATGGTAACTAGAAATTACAGTTTGGTTTTAGCGCCGAATCTGAAATTTATCTGTTTCGAGTTTGCTCGTGGAGGATAGCTTTGATCGCCGAGTACAAAGCGATTGTGATTTTAGTTCTGCCACAGACTGCTGTGCGCTGTTTTCTCGGTTACATTGCACATCTCGAGGTTGTCGTTAGGTTAGGCGTTAGGACATGAGTTCAAATTCAGGGCTACAAAACGCGTCGCCTGGTGCAGTTCATTCACGGGTCACTTACAATTAGCTGGTGACGGAGCATCTCCCGTTTCTGTCATTGTGTCGGCTATAACCGAGCAGTAGCCGGCTACCGATGTGGCAACACTGTAGCGGCAAGTGACAGACGTCAACTGTCGAGTAATTTTAATCGGACTACAGTTCCATTTGACGTAACGTGCATTTTTATCAACTAATGGCACATACGGTTATATATCTGTTTGTTTCTATGAACATTTAGCAGGCTCGGATGTCATATCACATTGTGCAACATATTAACTGAACATCTAAGGTGAATGGAACCGATGGCGATACGAATAAAAGACTAACATTTTGAAACCGGCAACAACTGAAATCGCTCCAGATCATAAATTCCGCTGCTACAGAATACAAGCCAAATGTATTAACTGCCAAAGTACCTGGCTCATCCTGCAAATTGATTTATGGCAGCTGCTGTTCAGCTGTCAACCATTTTCTTTAGTATTTCTTACTTTGCTGTGTCATTTTCCTCATAGTGTTGACTTCTTTAGTTGCTCTTATTTTCCCTCCTATTATTCACTACTACGCTACTGGTCATTAAAATTGCTACACTAACAAGGGAACCTCCCCATCGCACCCACCTCAGATTTAGTTATAAGTATCACATCCACAATAAAACCTAAATCGGGCAACGTAGAAGAATCTTTTTACCCATTCGCTAAGTGTACAAGTTAGGTGGGCCGAAAACATATTCCTGTCATGTGACGCACATGCCGTCACCAGTGTCGTATAGAATATATCAGACGTGTTTTCCTGTGGAGGAATCGGTTGACCTATGACCTTGCGATCAAATTTTTTCGGTTCCCATTGGAGAGGCACGTCCTTTCGTCTACTAATCGCACGGTTTTGCGGTGCGGTCGCCAAACACAGACATTAAACTTATTACAGTGAACAGAGACCTCAATGGACGAACGGACAGATCATAACTTTGCGAAAATAAAGAAACTAAAATTTTCAGTCGAGGGAGGACTTGAACCAAGGATTTCTCGTTCTGCAGCTGCTCACGCTAACCACGGGACCACGACACTCCTGAGCTGACTTTTTCCTTGTTGTTGCCTATGTTGGCATGGACTACTCAGTTTGTACATTTTATTAATTTTTTTCATAGTTCCATACAACTTCTTCCTGTTTTATCGATTGATCTGTGTTCAGTTTTTCAAGGCCTATCCACTGTGCCAACTTATAACTAAATCTGAGGGGGGTGCGATGGGGAGGTTCCCTTGCAAGAAGAAATGCAGATGATAAACGGGTATGCATTGGACAAATTTATTATACTAGAACTGACATGTGATTACATTTTCACGCAATTTGGGTGTAAAGATCCTGAGAAATCAGTACCCAGAACAACCACGTCTGGCCGTAATAACGGCCTTCATACGCCTGGGCATTGAGTCAAACAGAGCTTGGATGCCGTGTAGAGGTACAGCTGCCCATGCAGCTTGAACACGATACTGTTGAGTGGTACTTAAGTAAATAAATCAGTGAAATCAAAGTGAACTAGAAATTAGGATATAAATGAAAAACTTGGTTTAGTTTAGAGAGTTACATACTCGCAAACAGCGGGCCGAACAGCAGAACAGAAGAGACAATGACCCTGAAGTCAGCAACTTCCACATAAGCGGGCGCTGTCGATTCAGCCGTCAGGGCATCGCCCGACCGGCTCACGTGTTTCTCAGTTGTCGTATGTGAGCAAAGGCCCTCGCCTACATCCCAAGAGCCAATGACCGACGTAAAGAAGATTCTTCGAGAATCTATTCAACGTGACAGCAGAGGCAATGACCGGCTCACGTGTTTCTCAGTCGTCGCGTGTGAGCAAAGGCCCTCGCCTACATTCCAAGAGCCAACGACCGACGTTAAGAAGATTCTTCGAGAAGCTTTTCAACGTGACAGACGAGGCAATGACCGTGAAGTCGTTCACCTCCAGTAAACTGAAGTGAATAAATACGCGAGACGCAGTGGGCCAGACAGATGAAGTCAGATGAAGACGGAGACGGAGACGAAGACGAAGACGAGAGACGAAGGAAGAAAAGAAGAGTCGCAGTAGTTTTCAGTCAGTTTCGGTGCTGAAGACCGTCATGCAAGAAGAGTCTGCATCATGCACAGACGAACCAAGTCCGCCGCTGTAATGGAATAGCAAGCAGCCGCCGTAGCACCAGAAGACAGAAGTTAAAAGGTATTTGAAGTCTGGTTTTTACATACCCGGGTGACTCGTGAGGACGGGAAGGAGACGGCCTCACGTCAGTAGTCACCTGTGAGCTGGGATGAAGACCTGACAGCCGAAGACTGGCAAGCAGGAGTCCGTGGTTCGAGTCCGGGACACTGGCCTTCCCCCGCCGCGCCGCTCCGCTGGTCGACGCACAACACACGCGGCCGCATAGAGAAGAGAAACACTGGGACGCCACATCCAAGGTATCACCATCCGATGCACGAATTCGCTCGCAATAATTAAACGGGCCATCTCGCGCTGCGCTTCTCCAGTCAACTGAGCGAGACAGCGACACGAGATACACACCGCTACGCGTAATCAGACGCCGCCGCCGCCGCCGCCGCCGCCGCTGCCGCAGCAGAAGACTTCACAAACGACACAGCTGCCGCTCTCCGAACCAGAACATCCCGTAAGATACAGTTGTACAAATCTTCAATAAAAGTTATCTTATGTAAAAATGATGTTTCATTCGACCTCATACCCGAGCCAAGGAAGAACCCACCCTGCCCACATGTTGTTAAGAGAGAAAAGTTAATTTATTTAATATTTTCACCCTGACAGAATGCTTTAGAATGCTCATCCTGACAATTGACAGCATCCAAAGAGAAAACCCAGTTACATTTGGTATCAGAAGCCGTTATAGCTGTTACATTTGGTGTCAGAGAAAAAACCCTTGGCTCAATATGAGGTGTGAATGACAGTCACTAAAGGTCCACAGTTAGGATTGTTTAATGTGTGAAAGGATAGAGGTGCGCATAGCAGTCGTAATATTTTCTTTATTTAGAAGTGTATTTTCTCTCATGATTTTAAGGGTTTGTCGAAAATATTTAAACATCTTTTGAATTCAGTGTGGTAATATTGTGTAACTGATAGTTTGTAAAATGATGACACGAAATCGTACAAAGTCAGAGTCAGCACCACAAGCGGTTCCTACTGATGAAGCTATTCAGAGCTTAGTTAATCAGATAGCACAGCTTAAAAATGATAATAATGCATTATTTAAGCAGTTGTGTGAGGTTAGGCAAACCAGTTCAATCCCTCCCACCCTAGATTCCTCAGCAGCAGCCTTAGTAACTCCTTTTTCAGGTAAACCTGGCGAAGACATAACAGCCTTTTTTGATGATTTAGTAGCAGCTGCAAAGTTAGGATCATGGTCAGATGAACAGCTCTTACAAATGACAAAGTTAAGATTGACAGGAGAGGCTAAAGCACACGTCTTATACCATGAAGAATTACGGAATGCTCCAACATTTGAGGAATTGAAGAAAGGACTGCTTAAACGTTTTCAAAAACAGAACAGCTGTAGATTTTATAGGGAACAGTTAAACACTATCACTCAGAGGCAAAACGAGTCGTTAGAAAGCATTGTAGATAGGATTAGAAAAGTTAATATTAACACCTATCAGTTGACAACTAGTGATGAAGCAAATAAAGTTATTTTACAAGAGGCAGAAAATAGAGCTCTGGATACATTTTTACGTGGGTTGCCTCCTGAAACGTCCCGTCGTGTCAGGGCAGAGTTTCCTAAAAATTTAGCAGAAGCTGTATCTGTGGCGACGGCTTTTGAAGAAATTGACATTGCCACCAGATACAAGGAGACGCGAAATTTATTTTCAGCAGGAGTACGATGTTTTAGGTGCGATCGACAGGGACATATAGCAAAAAACTGCAGACAACCTCAATGCACTAATTGTCAAAGAATAGGTCACACATTCAAGGAATGCAGGTCTAAGAAATTTTTTGGAAATAGAAATCAGTTAAACTCAAACGGGAATGTCGGAGCCGCCGCCAGGCGTTCCCAATAAAATTTCATGCCATTAAGGCGAATGTGAAGGCGGAATGCTGGTTATCTGCTACCATACAGGATAAAGAGGCAAGGATACTAGTGGATACAGGTGCAAACGTATCAATAGTAAGTAATGAATGTATTGGAGAAAAGAAATATGACCCTCCAAGGTATAGATTGAGTGGAGTAGGAGGAGGTACAGTGAAGTCATTAGGATGTACATCACTGATTTTCTATATTCGCGGTGTACAATTTCAAGAAGATTTAGAAGTGGTAACAAAGGTAACTGACGGGTACGACGCGATTCTAGGGTTGGATTTCCTGAATAAACATCACGCTAAAATCGACCTCAGACAGCAAACTGTAGAACTTAGCGGAATAGTGTTTCAGCTAGGTGACACCGCTGCAAAGGGCCCGCTGCCGCAAGATTTCCCTAACCGGAAGGCGAAATCAACTATACTGCGTGCAACGTCCTTGAAGGTTGATTCGCGGGATCAGATACCATCTGGCTCAGGAAAACTTGTCTGGATGACCGTTGACTCCGAAGTACCTACAGATACAGTATGTCTAATAGAGCCTTTAGAGGAAAATGAGGAATTAGATGTATCACATTGTTTTGTACGTAGAAGTGTTGTACGGGTTCAAGACGTTGAGGGCGAAAGAAAAGTACCGGTACATATTGACAATTTCGGAGTGGAGGACAAAGAGTTGCTTAAGGGAATATTAGTAGCTACAGTCAGTACTTTTGAAGAAGAAGATTTCATTTGGTCAGATATTAACGATGGTCAGAAACCAGACGCCTATAAAACCGCATTACGCCAGAAGATTGAGCATTTGAAAGGAAATGATAGAGACAAGATAGAAGCAGTTTTAGTTGAGTTTCAAGATTTATTTAATGCAGAAGGTCCACTGCCAGCAACAGATATCACACAGCATAGGATCCCAACAGGAAATAGCCCCCCAGTTTATAGGAAGCCTTATAGAGTTGCGCATCACTTACAGCCAGTACTGGATGAATTTATAGAACAGCATCTAAAAGATGGAATTATAGAATATTCTGATTCACCTTATAATTCAAATATCGTAATTATTCCAAAGAAGTCTCCCGACGGTACGAAACGATATAGATTTTGTTGTGACTACAGACACCTTAACAAACAAACTATCTCAGATGTTTACCCTCTTCCAAACATTACAGATATCATTGACAGTTTGGGTAACAGTAAATACTTTTCAACAATCGATCTACGTAGCGGATATCATCAATTGGAAGTTGCACCTGAAGATAGGCATAAAACAGCATTTTCTACCCCTGGAGGCCATTGGCAATTTAAAAGAATGCCTTTCGGTTTGAAAAATGCACCAGCAACTTTTCAAAGACTACTCGATGGAGTATTGCGAGGACTCAAAACTCAGCAATGTTGTGTATATCTAGACGATATTATTGTATTCTCCAAAGACATTAATGAACATGCTGTGCGTCTTCGTAATGTTTTTCAGAGACTTAGAAAAGCTAAATTAACATTAAATATGGAAAAATGTACTTTTGCATTGACAGAGGTTACATACCTAGGGCATGTCATTAGTGAAAAAGGAATTAAAACAGATCCTCGATTAATTTCGGCAGTTAAGGACTTCCCAACACCACAACGCGTTAAGGAAGTACAAAGTTTCATTGGTCTCGCATCGTACTACCGGAAATATGTTCAAAATTTTGCTGAAATTGCCCGACCCTTAACCCAATTATTGAAAAAGGGTGCAAAATTTCATTGGTCTGAAGATTGTGAATCAGCATTTCAAACCCTTAAAGATAAGTTAACACACAGTCCAGTATTAGCCTATCCAGATTATAATAAAGAATTTATTTTATCCTGTGACGCAAGTGGTCATTCAGTAGGAGTTGTTTTGAGTCAGAATATTAATGGCGCGGAACACCCCATAGCCTACGCTTCGAGACAACTAACAACAGCAGAAAGAAATTATTCCACGACGGAGAAAGAATTGTTAAGTGTTATTTATGGCATCAAATACTTTAAATGCTACTTGTATGGTAGGAAATTCAAGGTCATTACAGACCACGCAGCTTTAAAATGGTTGCTTGGATTAAAGGATCCATCTAGTCGTCTTACCCGTTGGGCCCTATGTCTTTCCGAAATGGATTTCGAAGTTATCCATAAACCAGGCAAAAAACACACGAATGCAGATTGTCTCAGTCGGAAAATAGCACTTTTGGAAGCAACAGGCCGAGATACTGAGGACTGGAGAAAGGCACAAGATGAGGATACAGAATGCAAAAAATACGCAACTCAAAAACAATTTTGCTTTGAAGATGGTGTATTATGCCGTAAAACAAAACTTGGACCGCGAATTGTTGTTCCCCAACACCTTAGACAAGAAATAATGGCAGAGGCCCACGATCATATCCTTGCAGGACACGGTGGACAGCGGACAACCGAAAGACGTGTAGCAGAGCGATTTTGGTGGCAAACCAGAAAGCAGGATGTTGCGCAGTACGTTCGTAATTGCATTGCGTGCGCACAACGAGCAGAACTTTCTCGTTCAAAAATACCCTTACAGAGGCTCCCCGAGGCTTCATGTCCATATCAAATCTGCGGAGTGGATCTCTACGGGCCATTTCATAAAACACCGGCTGGTAATAAGTACGTTCTTACAATTATAGATCACTTTTCACGCTATCTAGCTATGGTGAGTCTCCCAGATCAGCAAGCAAATACAGTTGCCCAAGCTTTAGTTAACAACTGAATACTTAAATTTGGCGTACCTGAAGCTATTATCACAGATCAGGGATCTAATTTTATGTCTGAACTAATGAAACAGCTTTGCCACTTACTAAAAATACGTAAATTACGCACAACTCCGTTACACCCTCAGTGCAACGGGCGCACAGAAAGAGTTCATCGGACAATTGGCAAGATGCTTAGTTATTATATTAACGAACAACATTCTAATTGGGATACGTATTTACCAATAATCGTGTCGGTATACAACGCCAAAACGCATGAAGCAACTGGCATGTCACCTTATGAAGTGGTCTATGGCAGAAAAATGCCGTCCCCTTTTGATGTAATCAGGCAGAAAAACGGAAAAGTCGGAGAAACAGTAAGAGATTTCAGTCGAATGATGAAGGATGTATGGAAAAAGGTTCAAAAATCTAATACAAAGGCTTTGGAACGACAGGAAAGATTAGGTAATACCCAAGCTAAATATCCAAATTACAAAATCGGTCAGTGGGTTATGCTTTCGACTCCTTACATTGCTAAAGGAAAAACGAAGAAATTTGTAACAAACTACAGAGGTCCTTATCAAATTATTGAGATCACGTCACCAGTCAACGTTAAATTGCAACTGCCCACCCGAACCACCATTGTCCATGCAAGTCGTTTAAAACCTTTTAAGGGCGCTCCAGAAGTAATTCCTTCAACAATAGTGTCTGCTTTTCCGAAGGGTGGAGGAAGTTCCCGTAAAGGAAAAAGAGTGGCCACGCCAGCACAACATACAGACATGGCACCATACAATCTTCGACCAAGAGTACGAATGTCCTAGTGGAATCTTAGTAGACTGTGGATAATATACAAATGTAAATAATTAATACATAATAATGGTTTATTTTTCAAGAAACAAAAAAAAAAGTTGAACGTAGAAACAGGTAGATCTTGTAGTTAACAATGTATTCCTTCTTTTCTTTGTTTTTGTTTTTACGAGGCTGGTAGGTCCATAACCATGTTGTTTGCTTTTTCAGAAAACGCCATGCAAGCATTTCCTACACAAAACCTGTCCTACCTCAATGACTCCCTTGACAGATCCCTTCTGAAGTCATTAGATATGTTCATAAACTCGCAGCAAGGCAAAATTGATGCCGATTTCATGATGAAACTTGTCTTAAAATTAAAAGGTGAACACAAAACTAAAATTTTAATGCTAGGAACGGGTATATCTGGAACCTTTGTGTTGGTGTTTCTACTTTGTACAGTTTTCTTTTATCTAAGACGAAAAAATAAGCCAAATAATAATATACCACTTCATCAAATCCCTGTTAACTGGATACCACACTCTTAACTGGTGTACTTCAGTGGTTACTTTTGAGCATTAGTGTATTAATTTTGTTATTGTAATTCACTCTTTACTAAACAGTCTTATGTTAAAGTAAACAATACTGTAGAATAAATATTCTTGCATTCATATAGGGTTGATTAAACAGGTGTTGCTATGTAAATTTCTAAGTGAATAATCTATTTTTTGTTTACTCATTGTCATCAAGATTTGTTACACTTATTATAACCATTTATGTGTGAACTATGTGATTTATGAGCGTACAGTGCTTTAGTAAAGTGATAAAGTATTTTCAACATACTTAATGTGAAGCGTGTGTAATCTTCTAAGTCGAGAGTATTCATTGATTGTGCTTTTGCCGTGTGAAGAGTGGAGCAATGTTGAGTGGTAAATTCGAGGGCGAATTTCTCCGAAGGGTGGAGGAATGTTGAGTGGTACTTAAGTAAATAAATCAGTGAAATCAAAGTGAACTAGAAATTAGGATATAAATGAAAAACTTGGTTTAGTTTAGAGAGTTACATACTCGCAAACAGCGGGCCGAACAGCAGAACAGAAGAGACAATGACCCTGAAGTCAGCAACTTCCACATAAGCGGGCGCTGTCGATTCAGCCGTCAGGGCATCGCCCGACCGGCTCACGTGTTTCTCAGTTGTCGTATGTGAGCAAAGGCCCTCGCCTACATCCCAAGAGCCAATGACCGACGTAAAGAAGATTCTTCGAGAATCTATTCAACGTGACAGCAGAGGCAATGACCGGCTCACGTGTTTCTCAGTCGTCGCGTGTGAGCAAAGGCCCTCGCCTACATTCCAAGAGCCAACGACCGACGTTAAGAAGATTCTTCGAGAAGCTTTTCAACGTGACAGACGAGGCAATGACCGTGAAGTCGTTCACCTCCAGTAAACTGAAGTGAATAAATACGCGAGACGCAGTGGGCCAGACAGATGAAGTCAGATGAAGACGGAGACGGAGACGAAGACGAAGACGAGAGACGAAGGAAGAAAAGACGAGTCGCAGTAGTTTTCAGTCAGTTTCGGTGCTGAAGACCGTCATGCAAGAAGAGTCTGCATCATGCACAGACGAACCAAGTCCGCCGCTGTAATGGAATAGCAAGCAGCCGCCGTAGCACCAGAAGACAGAAGTTAAAAGGTATTTGAAGTCTGGTTTTTACATACCCGGGTGACTCGTGAGGACGGGAAGGAGACGGCCTCACGTCAGTAGTCACCTGTGAGCTGGGATGAAGACCTGACAGCCGAAGACTGGCAAGCAGGAGTCCGTGGTTCGAGTCCGGGACACTGGCCTTCCCCCGCCGCGCCGCTCCGCTGGTCGACGCACAACACACGCGGCCGCATAGAGAAGAGAAACACTGGGACGCCACATCCAAGGTATCACCATCCGATGCACGAATTCGCTCGCAATAATTAAACGGGCCATCTCGCGCTGCGCTTCTCCAGTCAACTGAGCGAGACAGCGACACGAGATACACACCGCTACGCGTAATCAGACGCCGCCGCCGCCGCCGCCGCCGCCGCTGCCGCAGCAGAAGACTTCACAAACGACACAGCTGCCGCTCTCCGAACCAGAACATCCCGTAAGATACAGTTGTACAAATCTTCAATAAAAGTTATCTTATGTAAAAATGATGTTTCATTCGACCTCATACCCGAGCCAAGGAAGAACCCACCCTGCCCACATGTTGTTAAGAGAGAAAAGTTAATTTATTTAATATTTTCACCCTGACAGAATGCTTTAGAATGCTCATCCTGACAATTGACAGCATCCAAAGAGAAAACCCAGTTACATTTGGTATCAGAAGCCGTTATAGCTGTTACAATACAGCAGTTCATCAAGAGTAGTGACTGGCGTATTGTGACGAGCCAGTTGTTCGGCCACCATTGACCAGACGTTTTCATTTGGTGAGATATATATAGAATGTGCTGGCCAGGGCTGCAGTCGAACATTTTCTGCATCCAGAAAGGCCCGTACAGGACCTGCAAAATGCGGTCGTGCATTATCCTGCTGAAATGTAGCGTTCCGCAGGAATCGAATGAAGGGTAGAGCCACGGGTCGTATCACATTTGAAATGTAACGTCCACTGTTCAAAGTGCCGTCAATGCAAACAAGAGGTGACCGAGACGTATAACCAAAGGCACCCCATACCATCACGCCGGATGATACGCTAGTATGACGATGACGAATACACGCTTCCAATGTGCATTCACCGCGATGTCGCCACACACGGATGCGACCATCATGATGCTGTAAACAGAACCTGGATTCATCCGAAAAAAAATGACGTTTTTCCATTCGTGCACCCATGTTCGTCGTTGAGTACACCATCGCAGGCGCTCCTGTCTGTGATGCAGCGTCAAGGGTAACCGCAGCCATGGTCTCCAAGCTGACAGTCCATGCTGCTGCAAACTTCGTCGAACTGTTCATGCAGATGGTTGTTGTCTTGCAAACGTCCACATCTGTTGACTCAGGGATCGAGACGCGGCTGCACGATCCGTTACAGTCATGCGGATAAGATGCCTGTCATCTCGACTGCTAGTGATACGAGGCCGCTGGGATCCAGCACGGCGTTCCGTGTTAGCCTCCTGAACCCACCGATTCCATATTCTGCCAATAGTCATTGGATCTCGACCAACGCGAGCAGCAATGTCGCGATACGAGAAGCCGCAATCGCGATAGGCTACAATCCGACCTTTATCAAAGTCGGAAACGTGATGGTACGCATTTCTCCTCCTTTCACGAGGCATCACAACAACGTTTCACCAGGCAACGCCGGTCAACTGCTGTTTGTGTATGAGAAATCGATTGGAAACTTTCCTCATGTCAGCACGTTGTAGGTGTCGCCACCGGCTGCCAACCTTGTGTGAATGCTCGGTAAAGCTAATCATTTGCATATCACAGTATCTTCTTTCTGGCGGTTAAATTTCGCGTCTGTACCACGTCATCTTCGTGGTGTAGCAATTTTAATGACCAGTAGTGTAGTTAATTTAGACCATCCACTTGCATGTTCTTCAAATCATGCCCTAAATTAAACACTGATTTGCTTAGTTACTTATTTAATAATAATATTCACATCTTCTAATTTTAATCATTTAAGCCTTCAGAGTACCAGTATAATTTCTTTGGTAAGTGCCTCAACTCGTGACATACATTAATTTGTGAGAATAATGCGTTCGTTAAGGGAAAGCTTGTACACATTGCAGTACTGAATTCCGAACACGGTGATGTTTCTCCATCGGATGAACCAGGGTGTTGCTTCGATTTCCATGGAGCCTGTGCCACGTTTAGCTCTGAACAGCGGTGAACGGGAGAGGCGAAGCCAATGCGCAGCGGACCATACGTTACCTTCTGTTCCCTTTTTCCCCGCAGCCAGACGCACAAAGAGCCGTAAATCGATGCTTGCAGAGGCTGTGGAGTGCGTTACAAAACCCTGCACCCCCTGCACCATGCACATTTGTTTCTGACTGTCAAATTAATCACAAGTGCAGCCTCATTAATGTAAAGGTTCTGTTGATTAAAATGCGAAATGAATTGAAACAGAAAGTAATGAAAAATGTATTTCCAGTAGAAACATTATACCGAGTGATCCAGGAGTTATTCCGATACTGCAGTTTGCCAGCCTCAGCTTTTTTATTTTGTTTTCTTTGTTTTGTTTTCAACGCTTTTGTTCTTCGTGGTGAAAATACTTTGTGGACTAGGATGTATAATTTTTTTGTGTATGTATGTTAAAAGAGGCAAACGAATAATTCGCTAAAAGCGATGACAATGGTTCTCAAACCCGTTTTCATAGGATGTTTATTCTGCAAATAAAACTAATTGATTGCAGCTCGCTTTACAGTTCTAATGCATCCATGCAGCAAAGCACATCTAGAAATACAGAAAAAGAGTATAGTTTTTATTTTATTTTTGCACGATGAGGAGCTGTTGAACAAACGACAAGCTGTTTATCTTCGAGCCGAACAATTATGCTCAGAGACAAAACTTAATGTGTGCTTACTGACAGGTGGCAGTGCTGTTTAATATTATTTTATGTGTTATTAAATCGTCAGACGAGTCTACCTATGCACACACTTTAATACTTGATACACCAAATAGCACAGAACACTGCAGTATTTCTCAGTAAAGTGAAATACATTATCTACGGCACTGAAACAGCTGCGTAAGGAGAACCGAACTCTGAGACAAAGTGTTTTATTTTATTGTTATCATTTCATCTTTTCGTATCTATCTGAGATATAGTAGACATCGTCAAAGAAAAGGCGAAAAAGAAAAAAAAACCATTAAACTAGAATAACATAGACCTAAAAATAAAAAATGAAAGAGTTAGTGGCATGTATCTTGACCACAGTCTCTGTACCTGTGTAACAACAATGACGCTGTGCTATTGCACATACAGGGTGTTTCAAAAATGACCGGTATATTTGAAACGGCAATAAAAACTAAACGAGCAGCGATAGAAATACACCGTTTGTTGCAATATGCTCGGGACAACAGTACATTTTCAGGCAGACAAACTTTCGAAATTACAGTAGTTACAATTTTCAACAACAGATGGCGCTGCGGTCTGGGAAACTCTATAGTACGATATTTTCCACATATCCACCATGCGTAGCAATAATATGGCGTAGTCTCTGAATGAAATTACCCGAAACCTTTGACAACGTGTCTGGCGGAATGGCTTCACATGCAGATGAGATGTACTGCTTCAGCTGTTCAATTGTTTCTGGATTCTGGCGGTACACCTGGTCTTTCAAGTGTCCCCACAGAAAGAAGTCACAGGGGTTCATGTCTGGCGAATAGGGAGGCCAATCCACGCCGCCTCCTGTATGTTTCGGATAGCCCAAAGCAATCACACGATCATCGAATTATTCATTCGGGAAATTAAAGATGTCGGCCGTGCGATGTGGCCGGGCACCATCTTGCATAAACCACGAGGTGTTCGCAGTGTCGTCTAAGGCAGTTTGTACCGCCACAAATTCACGAAGAATGTCCAGATAGCGTGATGCAGTAATCGTTTCGGATCTGAAAAATGGGCCAATGATTCCTTTGGAAGAAATGGCGGCCCAGACCAGTACTTTTTGAGGATGCAGGGACGATGGGACTGCAACATGGGGCTTTTCGGTTCCCCATATGCGCCAGTTCTGTTTATTGACGAAGCCATCCAGGTAAAAATAAGCTTCGTCAGTAAACCAAATGCTGCCTACATGCATATCGCCGTCATCAATCCTGTGCACTATATCGTTAGCGAATGTCTCTCGTGCAGCAATGGTAGCGGCGCTGAGGGGTTGCCGCGTTTGAATTTTGTATGGATAGAGGTGTAAACTCTGGCGCATGAGACGATACGTGGACGTTGGCGTCATTTGGACCGCAGCTGCAACACGGCGAACGGAAACCCGAGGCCGCTGTTGGATCACCTGCTGCACTAGCTGCGCGTTGCCCTCTGTGGTTGCCGTACGCGGTGGCCCTACCTTTCCAGCACGTTCATCCGTCATGTTCCCAGTCCGTTGAAATTTTTCAAACAGATCCTTTATTGTATCGCTTTTCGGTCCTTTGGTTACATTAAACCTCCGTTGAAAACTTCGTCTTGTTGCAACAACACTGTGTTCTAGGCGGTGGAATTCCAACACCAGAAAAATCCTCTGTTCTAAGGAATAAACCATGTTGTCTAAAGCACACTTGCACGTTGTGAACAGCACACGCTTACAGCAGAAAGACGACATACAGAATGGCGCACCCACAGACTGCGTTGTCTTCTATATCTTTCACATCACTTGCAGCGCCATCTGTTGTTGAAAATTGTAACTACTGTAATTTCGAAAGTTTGTCCGCCTGAAAATGTACTGTTGTCCCAAGCATATTGCAACAAACGGTGTATTTCTATCGCTGCTAGTTTAGTTTTTATTGCCGTTTCAAATATACCGGTCATTTTTGAAACACCCTGTATAAGTAAATTTTTTTTCCATCTGATTTTTCGATAAACTAGTGTAATTGATGTTCTGATTTCATTTCTTTTTTGTTTCATGTCATTGTGTTAAGAAAACTGTAAACAAGTTTCAATGTGAATATTAATGTTTATGTCAAATGTCAAGCAATATTGTAATAGAATTGAAATGTAACAAATGTTGAGACTGTTGTAAGATGTTTAAAATTGTAATTGTGCGTCTGGTCCATACGTAGGCAATGTGTTAGGATATGTAGAATGCAAAACCTCGGGTGAATACCCTGTCTGTAAGGGAGCGGTAAAAGGTGGATGGTAGGCGAGCGCGGGGAAATGCACGCGCGCACTGCACGGCATAACGGGCTCAGTGGTAGTTGGAGTCTGGCACTGGTTTGAGCAACACCTTCTGGAGCGAGGAGGCTCTCCTGGAAGACGTAGTTTCACTGAGCCTCGGGTATGTCGCTCCAAATCCCACACAGCATGGCAAAATTCCATAGGCACTAAATGGAAAAGTATTGCGACGCTTAGAAGAATTAAAGTGCCGATACGTCAAGAGCCATAGCTGTGGTTGTATGTGTGCTCTGTGCATCGCCATCTCGTCACCCGCCAACTGCCGCATCGATACAAGCAGGTTGAAACTTTTAGTACTGTATTCGTATGGACCATAGAGTGAACTATTCAATAATAACCTAAATTTTACCAGAACTTTCCCATCATTTAATTATCCTCACAACTAACCTAGACAGGGTCCTTTCCAAATGTTATGCAATCCGAGTGTCCCGAAATGAAAAATTAAATTTTTTGTTAATAATAATTACTTGCAGACCTAACTATGTTAGAATGGTGTTTAAAGAACTGTTTTGTTAATGGACCAGTAAATGTAAATGTAAATGAATGAAGTTGAAAGATAACTTGTAATGTTGTTGCTTTAGTTTGCTATGAGAGCGGTGCTGATAGACAATAAAAGCGGGTTAAAAGCTGTGAGCTGTCTGGGGAAGTTAACCTTGCATTACTGCGCAACTGTTTCACCAGGTATCCAGTCTAGCTTACCAAATTCCCAACTAGACTAACATTAATTATAATCTTTTAATAGTCATACGGCAACCGGTGATATGTATATAAAAAAAAGAGAATTTAAATAAAAAGAAATAAATCAGTTTATATTTGGAAATTTATTTTAACATTGATCATTGAAATTTCAGCATCTTAAACTTGATTCATAACTAAGCTGGTGCCTTATTTAGGATTGTCAAAATGTGAGATTGTAATCTTACGGAACACATCAAATATGGAGCCAACATTGGGAGACTGCATACAACACTGCATTCATAAAATAACACACGAAGAACGTTGAAACATACGCAAGAGGAAATTAACCACAACCAACCGATTCAATTTTCAGCCAAAGAAGTTACGTTCGTAGCACAATCCTACCCGTCATGTAATTACCGGCCGGCCGAAGTGGCCGTGCGGTTAAAGGCGCTGCAGTCTGGAACCGCAAGACCGCTACGGTCGCAGGTTCGAATCCTGCCTCGGGCATGGATATTTGTGATGTCCTTAGGTTAGTTAGGTTTAACTAGTTCTAAGTTCTAGGGGACTACTGACCTCAGAAGTTGAGTCCCATAGTGCTCAGAGCCATTTGAACCATTTTTTGTAATTACCACACACTGGTATACTAAATTCATACTAACTCTCTGTGAAATCTTCCAGAAAAGAATAGCTGAGGGCTACTTTGATGATTACACCACATGCTTCACGTGGTCAACTTGGTTTACACAAGGAGTGTAACTCCACAATAATTTTGATAATTAAAATAAATTAGATCGAAAGGCAATTTACAAAAAAAACCGCGGACTGGTTACTATCGTCTTACTATTAACCTGATGGGTCAAACAATTGTATAAGCACGTGGTACTGGTCTCACAAAGTACAACCCACGTGGGTTGAACATAAAGAAAAGTTGCTACATTGAAAAATATTGTCAAGACGAGACGTTATAATCTCACGCACATTCGCATTTAAGATTGATGATCTTAGCTAGAGTTACTGATCAACACGTGGTTCCACTTTAATCACAAAGTAGTGACAAAGCAACTACCGGAATAAATTCTGAACTTCACACTCGAATTACACTGCGTTGCAATTTAAGATAACATTAGATATTTTAGAGCTAAACCTGAAATAAAGGTGATTCAATTTTCAGTTAGGCTGAACTTAAGAAATCCATTGTCCTACGGACTTAGCAGACACGTGCTTAGCCGGAGATCTTACCACTTCAGACGCTCGCTGCGGACAGACTGCCGTGGTCCCTTCCTGAGGGTGGCTCACAAATACAAACGGAAGTGGCCAGAGGGGCAGCTTCCTATACCAACATGACAAGGGACGGACAGGACCATACTAAGAATAGAAACCTCTCTGCTTTTAGAAAGCGTAGCTACCTGTTCCAACATTGGTCCTACTGTTCTCTAGCAGACAGGCTTGTCTGCTACCCTCAAGCATGCAACTAGAAATACATTTGCTCATTCATCCTCTCACACAGAAGGGAAGGGGGATGACAGTATCTTATCATATACAGTATATAAAAGAAAGCGGATGTAGGTTCCGTATGAGACTGTGTGACATGAATTACATATAAACTGTGTTTTAAAATGTAGTAGTGTGACAGATCGTTCTTGTTGATGTGTAAAAGTAACACATTCCACTACTCAGTCTCCTCCCAGATAGTCAGAAACGCCACAGTAAATTTAGAAGAGGAATTGATGCCGTAAATGACAACAGATTTATGAAATCAACATGAAAAGAATCCAACAGAGACCTTTCAAACTTTAATATTGATATAGTAATGAAGTTTAATTATTTCGAGACAGATATAAAGGTATTTAAATGAGAAGTAAATAAGATAAAAAGAGTAGTAACTCATATACTGGAAATCTTGAACGCATGATAATTTCAGTAATCATTTTTTTTAATACAGTTTCAGGGTCCCCCCCCCTTTTTATTCATTTGAATTCTGAAGTGTTCTAAATTGGTTTGACCAGCAAAAGTAAAAGTCAATATAAAAGTCAAATTTATCAGTGTTTTATCTTTATCAAAATTGCCATTTTGTGTGTGGCTCGAAAGTACTATTTCTAGGATAACCTACGCCGGTTTTAATCAGATCAATAGACAGTACGAAGTTTTGTAGTATACATTATAGTGTAGTGTTATGTATTCATGGTTTTTCCATATCAGTACAGAACGTGAAACTATCAGTTCAATAGATTTTCTGGTTCTAAAATTCTACTATATTATGCAGTGTTACTACTTGTTGTTTTGCATGAAAATATAGCAACTTGTACAGGGAAGAAACTCAGTTAATGCCTAATTAGGCTGGCGACCGTATTATTATTAAATTGGTAGCATCTTAAGTGTTGCTTTTGGTCCATGCTGACGTGTAATTGCATTTCGAACCTACTCGACGGATCATTGTTATTACAGAGTGGGTGTAAGTCTGATTTGCCACCATTCAGATACACGCGGTCGATATCTATATGAAAATCCTGTCTCATAAGGTGAACCCCGCTCACTTACCACAGTTCAGGCTTTAATGAGTATTGTGTGCCCCACGCGCACGTTACACCTGCACTGTGAAAGCATCAGCTCATTAGAAATAACTATGTTTACACTGTTCTGCGCTGGATTGATCATGTGATAGAATGGAATAATCGTAGCACATACAACTCGGGCAGTAAAGCAGCATCGCTGCACCGGTTAGCAACGTAGAAGTGCTACGTGCTTTAGCTTACAGCAGGTATACTAGTTCAGACATCGTAATAAGTAACCTACAGCCCGTACTAAATGTTTTCACTCCCGATAGTGGTCGATAGGTTCTAGGCGCTTCAGTCCGGAACCGCGCTGCTGCTACGGTCGCAGGTTCGAATCCTGCCTTGGGCATGGATGTGTGTGATGTCCTTAGGTTGGTTAGGTTTAAGTAGTTCTAAGTTCTAGGGGGACTGATCACCTCAGATGTTAAGTCCCATAGTGCTCAGAGCCATTTGAACCAGCCGCTCATGATAACGTCCCATCTGTTTAGTTCAAATTTTCATGGTGAAGCCTTCTCGTGCTAAAAGTCGCTCGGAATGACAAATTAGTGTAATGTCACGATCTCTTTCCGTACGTAACAGTTACCATCCATTCATTACCTATGCTGTAATAATTTGTCAGGAATATGATTAATATTGATAAATATTATTAATAAAAATTGTCAAATGGACTGCTGAAATTCGTTCTGTTCCAGTGTTCTTGTAGGATCAGAGTTTATTTTGCAAATAACTTCCTCAACGATTTTGTGCAAGTTTATCAAACTTTAAATAACTCTTTCAGGTAAATGGCAGACCATAAATAAAATACCATATCCTCAGCATCGCCTTATTGTTTCACTGTCAGGTGGTACACAGGGAACGTTACATGTAGGCTTCAGATGTACATATAAAATAGTTTGGTCTAAGAGAAATCCTGGATCTGACTTTTAATGTCTTCCGTGTGAGGTCTCTGCTGAAAGTGAACGATCATTTCTTTAGGCCCTTGCACCACTGCACAAACGTCTGAGGAATTTCTCATCTCCATCATCAGAAGCTCCACAACCTTCCTTTTCATATCTCTGTAGTGCAATAATAACTATTTCACACATGCTGAACTGTTATTGAGAAACAGCTACTGTTTATGTTATAAAAGACAAATTAAGACAATCATACATGACAGTCATTTTTATTTTCCTTCACAACGTGTTTAGAGGCTTACGCTCGCTAGTTTCAAGCACATCGCATCCGTATTCTCCAAATATCTGTTCTTTCAACAATATTCAGTGTATTCTCCTCTATATTTTACTTCTGCTACTAGCTGGCTGGATAATGAATTAGAGTTTTTGAATTTTGTGACTTTTAACTGTGTAGTCATAAATGGAAGTTAATGAAACGCTTTTACAGCCGGTTGTCGAACAGACACCATCAAACAAATTCGAAACAAACTTTCTAGGAAATTTAATAGTAAATGTTCTTAGTTGTATTTTCTTGTCCTTGGGAAATTTACCTCTTCCTTCTGCTTCGATGGTCGTCTAGAGTACAGCCGCCGTTGAAGTTACTAATTGTTACCGAGTCGCCTAATAAAGAAACTTCTATTTCTACATGGTAAAATGAACTGTTTGTCAAATAAATAGACAGGTACTGTGTCACACTTCACTTTTATATTAACTCAGAATACAATCTTAATCAGACAACTGTTACAACAGGATAAAAGTGTTTGCGTTCTCTCGTTATCGAGACACATCACAGACTCCTCTCTTTCTGCTGACTTAAAAAAGGAAGCGATGCACTGCAGGAAGTGTCATTACAAATAGTTCAAATGGCTCTGAGCACTATGGGACTTAACCTCCGAGGTCATCAGTCCCCTATAACTTAGAACTACTTAAACCTAACTAACCTAAGGACATTACACACATCGATGCCCGTGGCAGGATTCGAACCTGCGACCGTAGTGGTCACGCGGTTCCAGACTGTAGCGCCTAGAACCGCTCGGTCACTCTGGCCGGCAGTGCCATTACACCAACTACGTGACATCTACATCTATATCATACTCTGCAAGCCACCTAATGGTGTGTGGCGGAGGGTACTTCTCGCATCACTAACTGAGCCCTCCAACCCTATTCCACTCGGGAATAACGCGTGGGAAGAATGAATGTCATCAAGTCTCTGTATAAGCTTAATTTCTCGAATTTTCTCATCGTGGTAATTTCATGAGTTGTATGTGGGAGGAAGTAATATATGTTGTCTGACTCTTCCCGGTAAGTACTCTCACGAAATTTCAATAGTAAACATCGCACCTCGCCTCTCTTGCAACGTCTGCTAATAGAGTTTGTTGACCATCTCCGTAACGCTCTTGCGCCGACTAAACGATCCCGCGACGAAACGCGCAGCTCTTCGTTGAACCATTCCTATCTTCTATCATTCTTACCTGGTATGGGCCCCAGACTGACGAACAATACTCAAGAATCTGTCTAACAAGCGCCTTATAAGTCACTTGCTCCGTGTATGAGTTACATTTCCTTAAAATTCATCTTTTGAATCACAGACTGGTATCTGCTTTTCCTACTATATGTTTGTGTAGTCATTCCTCTTAAGGTCTCTCTGGATAGTTACTCCTAGTATTTTACGGTGGATGCTGTTTCCATTAGTTTCTCCTCAACAGTGTAGATGTACAGAAGCGGCTTTCTTTTCCTATGTATGCGCAGTGTGCTACATTTATTGCCGTTCAGGGCCAACTGCCATAGCCTGCACCATTAACTAATCCTCTGCAGGTCATTTTTCAATTTGATGCTGTCTTCTGGCTTTGCTACTTTCTTACAGACAACCGCATCATCTGCAAATTGTCTTAGATAGCACCCGACACTTTATACTAGGCCATTTATGTACATCGTGTACAGTAGCGGTCCTGTCACACTTCCTTGAGGTACTTCGGAAATTACATTTACATCTGTTGATTTGGTTCCATTAGGAGCGACGTGCTGATTTCTATCTGCAAGGAACTCTTGAATGCAGTCGCATATATAGTCCGATATTAAGTTCGTTGTTTTCCCAGTAAACGGCAGTGCGTGATGGTGTCATTTGTCTTCCTGAAGTCAAGGAACTCAACACAAACGAGAGCGCCGTTTACTACAGTGCAACGGATCTGTGGGAGGAACAGACCAAGCTGAGTTTCGCAATATCTGTTTGTGGAATCCGTGTTGATTTTTGTAGAAGAGATTTTCGTTCTCCAAGAGCGCCATAATTGTTGAGCATAAAACATGTTCTACAATACTACAACAGACTGGCGTCAACGATGTAGATCTGTAATTGTGTGCATCTGTCCTACGGCTCTTCTTGAAAACGAGAATGTCTTGTCCTTTTTCCAGTCGCTAGATACCCTTACTGGCTCCATCGATCTTCGATAAAAATACTGCTAGAAGTGGAACAAGTTTTTTCACATAATATTAGCAGAATCGTATAGGTATCTCATCTGGTCCTGATGACTTTCCACTATTAAGCGATTGTAGTTTCTTTTCTATTCCGTGATCGGTTGTCTCAATATCTACCAATTCAACGTTCGCATGATGACTAAAAAGAGGTACCGTCTTACGATCTTCCGCAGTGAAACAATTTCAGAAGACCGAAATCAGTTCCAATGGCTCTAAGCACTGTGGGACTTAACATCGGAGGTCATCAGTCCCCTAGAACTTAGAACTACTTAAACCAAACTAACCTAAGGACATCAAACACATCCGTAGCGGTCACGCGGTTCCAGACTGAAGCGCCTAGAGCCGCTCGGCCACTCAGACCGGCCCGAAATCAGTATTTTGGCATTCTCACTGTTATCTTTCGTTTCGGTGCCAGGGTTGTCCCTGGGTGAATGAATAGACGATTTCGAACCGCTTACTGGTTGTACATAATATCAGAGACTCTTAGGGTTTCTGCTCAGATCGGTTGGCAAAGTTTTACTTTCGAAGTCTTTGAACGCTTCTCTCACTGCCCTTCTCATTTTCACTTCGTTCAGCTTTTGTTTCGCAGCTAGTTTTTGACTTTTCATTTTCGGAGCAATCTTCTGACACACCTGTTAAACCACGGTGAGTCTTTCCTATACCTTGAGACCTACCTCGGAACATACTTGTCTAAGAAATATAACTGACGTCCAAGTTACGTACAACACAATATCAAGTGACCGTGGCGGAGGTTCAAGTCCTCCCTCGGTCATGGGTGTGTGTGTTTGTCTTTAGGATAATTTAGGTTAAGTAGTACGTAAGCTTAAGGACTGATGACGTTAGCAGTTAAGTCCCATTAGATTTCACACACATTTGAACATTTTTGAGCAAGTGACCGTGACGCCCGAAAATAGCGACCGCGGTACGAGCGCTAACCCAACAATGATCATGTGCTACACCGAGACTTTAACACTCGAGAAAATTCTCTGTGCGCTCGAGACGCCACGCTGCATCTTGCCAGCCTTAGTTTCGCTACAGTCCCCAAGGTTCAGCACTGATGTGGAAGCGTGAACAGGACACGGACAGCATCTGTCTGACAAAAGAGAGACGCCTGCAAAGAAAGACGAGGCGCACCGGCAGAAATACGAGTAACATGTCGCATACCACGCCCCGCGCCTACCCTTATACGGCGTCGGAACGCGGTCCATTTTGCACAGGCATTCGGCGCGTGCTCACCGACAGAGACGTACGAAACTCTGTCGTCCGGAAAAACCACTAATAACAGAGCTTTTTGCCTGCAGGATGAAAGGAATGTGACGTGAGGCAGCAACATCTCATAAAACAGCAGATAGCCGACACATTTTCTACGCATATTCATTTCGTGTAAATGGCGATTGTGCGAAGGCTATGGAGAGGCCTGTACGATGAGTTTATTATACGAAAGACGAATGGGAAATCGGACAGTTCGAGATTATAAAACATAGACTGTACGAGGTGCGGCTAGAAAAAAACCGGACTGATGCTGGAAAAAACATTTATTTGCAATTATTTACAATTTCATGTTATCTCCTTCAGTGTACTCTCCTCCTCTGTCTCTACACCGCTCCATACGAATTTTCCACTGTTCATAGCAATGCTGCAGATCATTTTCGGTAAGTCCATACATTACTTCCGTCGCTTTTTCTTTTACTGCTTCAACAGTCTCAAATCTAGTTCCTTTCAAAGCTGACTTGACTTTAGCGAAAAGAAAAAAGTCACAGGGGGCCAAATCAGGTGAGTAGGGTGGATGATCTAAGATGGGAATGTTGTGTTTTGCCAAAACCGTCTTCACTGACAACGCACTGTGAGCTGGGGCATTGTCTTGGTGAAGTATCCATGACTTTTTTCTCCACAAATCGTTCCGTTTTCTCCGTACCCGCTCACGTAGGGTAACCAGGACGCTAATGTAGTAATGCTGATTCACTGTTTGTCCCTCTGGTACCCAATCAATGTGCACAATCCCTTTGATGTCAAAAAAAAAAAAAAACAATCATCATTGCCTTTAATTTCGATTTTGACATTCGTGCTTTTTTTTGTCGTGGAGAACCAGGAGTTTTCCAATGCATCGATTGGCGTTTAGTTTCGGGATCGTAAGTAAAAAACCACGATTCATCGCAAGTAATAACATTTTGTAAGAAGGTGGGATCACTTTCCATGTTTTCCAGGATGTCAGAACAAATCATTCTTCGGCGTTCCTTCTGTTCAATTGTGAGACACTTTGGAACCATTTTTGAACACACTTTGTTCATGTTGAAACTTTCATGAAGAATCTGCCTAACACTTTCCTTGTCAACTCCTGTTAACTCAGACACTGCTCTGATTGTTAAACGGCGATCTTGTCGAACAAGTTTACCGATTTTTTCAATGTTTGCATCAGTTTTTGCTGACAATGGTCTGCCAGTGCGAGTGTCATCACTGGTGTCTTCGCGGCCATCTCTAAATCGTTTAAACCACTCAAACACTTGTGTTCGCGATAAACAATCATCGCCGTACACTTGTTGTAACATTACAAACGTTTCACTTGCAGATTTTCCTAGTTTGAAACAAAATTTGATGTTAACACGCTGTTCTTTCTGTATACTCAACATTTTCCGACGCACAGACAAAACGTCAACTACTTAAAACAGACGCCACGGGCAGACTGAGTGCAGGAGGCAGATGAAACTCGAGCAGTAGGCGGAGCGGGAGTCACGTGACAGGCCACGCGACTTTCAGCCTTATTGCATTCGTTTTATTGTTTCACCAGTACTAGTCCGATTTTTTTCTAGCAACACCTCGTATTCATATCCCTGTTCCTTGTTTTTCACGAGCACCATTTCTTCGCTTCTTGTGTGTATGTGATAGCACTACCTGTAAAATACGACTCTTCTCTGAATATTTCTGGCATGTTACAACTTTGTGGAGGAGGGGGACTCCTGGGTCGAATCCCGATCCGACACATAGCTTTAATCTGCCAGGAAGTTTCAAATCAGCACACTCGCTGAAGAATGAAAATACAATCACTCTTCGTTGTCGAACTTACTTTTATTTTAAACGAGTCATCCGTTTCCAGAACGTAGATTCCACTCTGCAGCGTAAAGTGTGCTGATATGAAACTTCTTGGCAGATTAAAACTGTGTGCAGGGCCGAAACTCGAACTCGGGACCTTTACCTTTGCGGGAAGGTGCTCTACCGACTGAGCTACCGAAGGACGACTCACAACCCGTCCTCACAGTGTTACTGCCGCCACTGCCTTGTCCCCTACCTTTCAAACTTCATAAGTTCTCCTGGGAAGGTTTTAAGTGAGAATCTCGGTCCGGCACAACGGTTTTAATGTTCCAGGAAGTTAGGAACCATACGTTGTTGTCTACGCCGTCTTCCAGTTTCGCATGACGTGTGTCAAACGGAGTAATCCATGAAACGAACTGTGATCCTCCTCGGTACTAAACTTCAGAAGTGGAAGTTCAGCGTTGAGTGTGACGACTAGAGTACTAGTCCCATAGCTTAGTGGGACAAGAAAGAAATATTAGTAAAGAAATATTAGTGCATGAGTGCAGGCGTGTCCGCCTGGGTGGTAACCAGCTTGCTTCCCATGCACTGGGTCCGGGTTCTATTCCCAGCCGGGTTGGAGATTTTTCTCCGCTCGTGGACTGTGTGTTGTGTTGTCCTCATCATCGTTTCATCCTCATCATCGGCCGCAAGTCGCCCAATGCGACGCCGACTGAAATAAGACGTGCACTTGGCGGCCGAACTCGAATGGGACCTCCCGGTCAACAATGCCATACGATCATTTCATTTCAGTGCAGTGGTGGACCAAGTATGGAGTACTAGATACGCTCCAGACATGAGCCAAGGATGAAAGAGTTAAGATTGTGCCACAGGGGGCATGTAGATAAAAATCGCTTATTCCCCTATCGGTAGTCAGTTCATCGGCACAGGTGATGATAGTAATGAATTGTTTGTCCAGCTTAGTTACCCGTTTAAAATAGATGCACTGGTGGCAGTGGTGCGCTAGAGATGATGTAGAGCTAGTACCAGGGGGTGTAGTGATTCTTGACCGCTGACACGGGTCATGATAGAGAAGCAGTAGCCGGCCGGAGTGGCCGAGCGGTTCTAGGCGCTACAGTCTGGAACCGCGAGACCGCTACGGTCGCAGGTTCGAATCCTGCCTCGGGCATTGATGTGTGTGATGTCCTTAGGTTAGTTAGGTTTAAGTAGTTCTAAGTTCTAGGGGACTGATGACCTCAGAAGAGAATCCGGCCACAAGCAGCCTCGCCGCCAAGGCTTTACAGATTACGTAAACTCCACAAGGAAAGAATGCCATTCTGCCCAGTTATCAGCAACATACGTAACCAACATATCAATTAGCAAAACGCCTGACAGCGATGGTCAGCCCCTCTGTGGGCAACTGCCACTACTGCATACAGAAATGGCGCAAATTTCATCCACTATCTTCATAACTTCCAACTGGTCCCATAGGTGAGTGACGTTGTATTGTAAGTAGGCTGTTTATGTTTTCTTATTGGCAAATTTACGTAGCGCTCTGTATGAAAATCACTGGCTCTGCTGTGTGCAGTCTGTGGCTAGTTTGCATTGTTGTCTGCCATTGTAGTGTTGGGCAGCGGCAGCTGGATGTTAACAGCGCGTAGCGTTGCGCAGTTGGAGGTGAGCCGCCAGCAGTGGTGGATGTGGGGAGATATTTTGATATTTGTAAGAGTGGATGTCATGAACTGCTATATATATTATGACTATTAAGGTAAATACATTGTTTGTTCTCTATTAAAATCTTTCATTTGCTAACTATGCCTATCAGTAGTTAATGCCTTCCGTAGTTTGAATCTTTTACTTAGCTGGCAGTAGTGGCGCCCGCTGTATTGCAGTAGTTCAAGTAACGAAGATTTTTGTGAGGTAAGTGATTTGTAAAACGTATAGATTAATGTTAGTCAGGGCCATTCTTTTGTAGGGATTTTGGAAAGTCAGATTGCGTTGCGCAAAAAATATTGTATTGTGTGTCAGTTTAAGCATAGTCTTGTATAATTGTTCAAAGGGGACGTTTCATATGTCGACCCTTAGCCGAGGATACCTCACTGGAATCTTCTGATTTTTTTCTTGTAGTTTGTATAATTAGTGTAGATTTTGTTTATTGCTAGCGCGTAATTGTAGAGAGAATCTCTTTTGTAGTTGCAGTCTTTCATTGTTGTTGTGGCATGCATGTAGATTTGCACCAAGTATTTCGCAGCTGCGCTTGCGATTAACTAGATATTATTTTCAATGCTATGTTAATGTGTTTTCTTATTTTGCTCTTCAAATTGTGCTCTTCTGTGTTATCGTGTGAAATATTGTGACAATAATGGCGTGTGAAAAACGTAACACTAGGCTCCAGAGTAAACTGAGAAATAATAGTGTCAACGAGCGTAGCTTATCAGCACCACTGTGTAATGAATTAACAGACATTCGAAGTAGTGGTTGGCTCTGAGCACTATGGGACTTAACATCTATGATCATCAGTCCCCTTTCGAAGTAGTAATTTGGTAATTGTGCATAGGGAAATGGAGCGGGCGGCAAATAATGGTGTAGACAGTGAAACAGGTAGTGAACAGGGAACCATTATCGATCGATCGGTCGGCAACAGCTCGCCTCAGGAATCCGAAATGACAGGACACAATTTCGCAAATACTGTAGATTCAGGTTTTGGGTCCTCACTGTTTTCTCAAATAAGTCAAGACACATTTTCTGCTTGTCAAAATGTGAATGTTGCCGGTGCAAATTCACTGCTGAAAAGCACTGAGGAACATGTTTCAGACACCAGTGCACTGTTATTACAGTTAATGCAACAAATGGGACAAATGCTTCAAAAGTTAGACACAATGCAACAACACCAGAGACAAACACAGCAACAGTTAGACACAATGGAACAAAATATTCAAAAGTTAGACACCACGCTTGAACAAACACGTGAAGATTTAACTACTGAGTTACATAACATCGAATCGAAATGTCAAAAAGTCTGTAATGACGTAAAAACACAAATTTGTGAGAATTTCCAACCTATTTTTTCGCGTCATGAAAATGCATTACAGAATCACGAAGCAGCCATAAAAGAACTGCAAACTATTATTCATGAAAATCACGTCACCTTGCAAGCTAAAACTGACTCAGTTGCATCTACCGATTCGGTTACGCAACTTGCAAAAACTCAAGAAAACTTAAAGGACACAGTAGATACGATTTCAACACAAATGGACACACTGAAACTTGGTTCAGAAAAACACACTGAGGAAATAAGTACACTATCGGAGAAAGTAGCCGAACTTTCGGATCAGTTCACTAACTTATCTGCAAAGGTAGATGATGATCTGAATGACACAAGACCTGTAGCCATCACTGACACAGAAGAGTATGAACAAATTTAGAAATTCAAACAAAATCAGAATCAAATTAATACGCAATACAAAAGAGAAATCCAGGAAGTACAAGATCAGTTGGCACAAGTAATTCAAAAATTTCATATTCCAGAGGGCACTCGCGCTCCAACACGGGAAGAGGAACTTAGGAATACGGAAAAGCCACAAAATAATTACACAGGGCATTTCGGAAATTATGAAAGAAATTGGCAAGGGGCACCGAATTTTGAGATGGAACCGCCGACACGACGTAACAATGACCGATATGCGACTCGCCGACACGATGATTTTGACTGTAAGCTGTTCATTACTACACGTAAATTCAAAACGTTTAAGAATTCTGCCAATGACATTCATCCACAAGCGAGTCTCCATCAATTCTCTCATTGTTTTCCTCCCAACTGGTCATTGGAGCACAGGTTAGAATTTATGTGTGGCTACTTAGAGAATGAACCAGCTGTAAGAATGCGATCGGTCATTCACGATTGTCACAGTGAAGGAGATTTTTATCATGCCTTCCTCTCAGCATATTGGTCTCAAGCTACACAAGACCGAGTAAAACATAGCATCATAATGATGAAACATTTCGAACAATCTGAATTTTCCAGTCTTGTGAAACATTTTGAAGACATGTTGCACAAGAATCAGTACCTGTCAAACCCATACAGCCCCTCAGAATTCATCCGCATTTGCTTAATCAAACTGCCTGAACATTTACGACATATTATTTTAGCAGGACGTTGCAAAGACGACATTGAAGCTTTTCAGGGACTGTTACAAGAACTGGAAATTGACACTGACAATCGCGGGACGCGAAAACAGGAGCACAACAATTACAGATCACATCTGTCACAATCCCGCGATAACAGAAATAATACACGACAAGGCTATTCTTTCAACGTAAATCGTGACCAAAACAGACACCACCCATATGACAACCACTGGCAGAGTAATAATAGTTACAGAGAAAGATCGCATTTCCGTAGTAATGAATATGACAGAGATTACCATAGAAACAAACAATATGGGAACAAAAACAATTATTATCAAGGGAGACAGAATAACTTCAGACGCAACAGTTCAGCGCGCAGTTACGATTCCGGGAGAAATTCTCCACCACATGACCCACAAATAAGAAACTATGTAAACTACCGACAAAACGACAGACCTGAATTCCATCAGAACTGGCGGAATTCAAACAGAGCAGGGCACTCTCGACAAGGTGAATTTGTAGAAGTTAGGTCTCCTAATCCCAATAACGATGCACGCCAACAAAGAGATAGCAGACAATGACCCGCACCGCAGGCAGCCACGTGCGCCGGCTGGCTCAGAGAAAAATAACATAGACGCTAACATTGAGAAAAATTCCAGTATTCTTTACCGACGTATACCGTATGATAATTGCGTTCAAGTTGAAACTCTGTGTACCAGGAAGAGTAAAGGTTTACACCACATTTCACATGTAAAACCGTTTATTGAGAGATAATTTGTTTTTTAATTTAGTCATTGCTATAAAATTTTTCACTTCACGTTACTAGTACTCTTTGTAAGACTTAGTATCTGTTAACTTGCAACAATGTTTGAAGTTAAATATCCAATCAAGAACCAAGAGAACTTATTTAAACAGAAATTACGAATGCTTTGTTATTGTGAACAGGCAACACAGTGTTATTGTGTGTGTACATTCTTGCTTGTTAGTTGCACAATTACGCAACGACTATAAGGCTCACATACTTAGAACATATACTGCTAATGAGATTTTAATGCAACATTTTGGTTTACTTGAAAATTCATTCTGGATTTAAAGTACTTTCTGTGAGATACCAGATGACACAGTGGTTAGTTTATGTGACAGCTACACGATTTTATCACGACGCTACTAATGAGTGACAATTTACAATGTTGTTTTTGCGGTGTATCTGTTTTATATCTGCACAGGTTTCCCGTATTATTGTGGAAAGTAAAACATGTTTTAGTAGTAACTTTTGTGGTATAGCTACAATGAGACAGCCTTTTTCGTAGCACAATAATACGTTAAATTATAGTACTTTCTTCATCACGGCAATAAGCATAATAACTACGATATCTATACGAAAAGCATTTCACTTTGTTTATCATGAGGTAAGTAGATTGACTTCAGCAGAACTTAGCTTTCGAAGGACGACAACTACGACACTTCCACAGAGATTATCTTACAAAAAGTCGCACAGTTTAGCGCTACAGTACACGTATTTGAGTGATTAATTTTGTACTTAAAACATTTATTTTTAAAGTTTATGAATTACAAAGAAAGTTTTCCGTGATACATTTCATTCCATTGCTGTAATCTGTAACACCTGAGGGTATAATTACATTAATCCTCAGGGGGGTACATGCTTACTTTGTGTACCATGTGTTTGGCAAGCACAAGGAGCCCTAGCTAATGTGGTATTTGCTTATACAACTTTACACATCGGTACCATATTTCTCTAACACATAAATTACACAGCTATCTGATTATTTAACTGAGAGACAAACATTTTTTTACTACATCAGTGACAGATATTTACGTAATTACACAGTTGGATAACTTCACACTTATGAAACTGTACTTAGTCTGTACTTCATGAACTGTTCATATTTTTTCAGAACCATTGTGATACTATGAGAGCTTCGAATGATGTGTTTGGTGTGGGATCACGATTTGTAAAGTACGTTTGAGGCAGATGACACTTCTGACATGAGCAGAGAATTTTTTTTATTATTGGAGGAAGCTACGACGATTTTGAGAGTTGACTGAGGTGTTATGATGTTATTATTACGATGACTATGTGTATTATGCTGTTGCGGTATGTTTATGATCAATAAGCTGATGCTATATGAGTTATTTGATTATGCTACATATCTGTTATGATGAAATATTGAAGAAGTGTCGACGAATAAGGTAAGGAATAATGAGTAGTGTTTAGGGACTCTGGTTTGTGAAAAAGCTTGTTGGAAACCAAGAATCGTACTTTAAGAGTTATGAAATGTATGTAAATGCGTGAATGTATTACAACACCGACGAAAATTTTTTGGACACTGTTATATCAATAGAATTTTGTTTCTACAGATTTGTAACGCAAATTCTTGACCTGTGAAATATTTTTATATAAGACTGTCACTGTAGCGGAAACTGCTGTCGTAAATATTTCGGTAAGAAAGTTAAGTGACCCCCTTCACGTAATGCGTCGTGGGCACTCAGCTGTGGACAGACGCCCGGAAAAAAAAGCCATTAGTGTGTGCCTTTCAGAGGCACAGGTGGAGAAAAACAAAAAAAGAGGCCATTATCCTCGCTATTGACATTCCTTTGTAGAAAGCATCGTAAATACGACACCCTCAAACTTCAAAACATGATTACACTGTGGAGTTCTTAATTTATGATATTTACTGAAATGAAATGATGAGAAACATTTCATGTCTATTGCCTTGCTAGTCGAAAGATTGTTTACTGCGTTATGAAATGCCATATGGCTAGTGAATGACGTTTCACACCTTGCTTTGCCTATTTTGTTTAATATCTAGTTCCTAGCTGCACTGCAGCATTGGTTAAAATAAAATTTTATAGATGTACTAATATAAATATTTTATGCCTACAGATCCAGTAAATAACCATTTTAAAATCTACTTCAAAAAAACGAGGGAGTACAAAAAGACATTTCCCTTCACAGGAATTGCATACATAATTTTTGTCAATGACTGGGTAACTTATTTAGTAGTGTAAGTTAAGGTGATGCATCACCCTAGTGTTAAGATGTGAAATAGGTATTAAACATGGCCATTTTTAATGTAATATTTTTTCTGCTTGAGCTTTGTCATGTTTAGATATAAGTTAATGCATTTGCTGCTGCTGTTTGCCAGGCATAATGTTACTGAATTTGACTTTGTATTACGCTGTTAAGTCAGTTTTACTACGGATTTATTTTTCTTGTTTGCTGCATAGTGCCTTATTTTAGTTGTAATATTGCAATTGCTTTGCCAATTTCCATTTTTTTGTCATTGCTGTTTGTGTTAACTGTCTTGTGCTGCTGCATTGCCTCGTCCCTTAGTTTAGCATCTGAGCTCAGTAGATTTAAGTTAGCTTAAGATGGGGTAGGCCACATAAGAGAACAAGTTGTGATGAATTGGAAGAAATACATTGAGAAGCTATAAGAAAATGGTTTGGCCAAAACAGTATTTTGAAAGAGGATATGAACCAAAAAACTAGGGTTTAGGGACAACAGGTTTAGGTAGGATTTTCTTGGAAATAAATGATGAAGTAAGATAATGGAAAATAAATAATGAGGTAAGAAATATGTGAACATATAAATACAGAAACCATGCTTGAATAGGATTTTTTTGGTGGAAACAAACGTTGAAATAAGACGAAAGGTCTATGGAATGAAGTTTTGGGTTGGACTGCAGTACCAAATGTTACACTGAAAACAAACCCTGTCCTTTCCTTTTGTGTTATCCCACTATGTGTTTGTGTACCCTTGTGTATTTGTTTTCTTCCTGTCTCTGTGTAGTTTCATAGAATTTTTTCTTCTTCTAATACTAAGCTACATTCACTATGATGAGGAAAACTGTTATCCTCAAATATAATTGGCATTAATAATATGTTATTTACCTTGTAAATATGCTTAGACATTATTTATTCTGTTTTGTTTTAATGCTTATGTGTAAAGTTGATGTTTCAAAAGTTATTCTGATCTTTTATGTATTTACTTATCTCATAATTCCTGTAACACTGATGTATATGTTTATTTCTATTATTTTGTAAAGCCTGTATTACTACAAATGTTATCTGTATTATTATGTTTTTAATGATGTATTTTGTGCCTTTGTTATTGTATTCTTATGTTATAAAATTGTAATTGATACCAGTTCATCAAATTATGTAACTTGTAAGTTATGTTTCATTGCACATGTTTCTGTTGGTCATAGTATATGGACAATATGCGAGAAGTAGGGACTGATAGTGTTTGCACATGTGTTAATAATTCAGCAAGGGACTGGATAACAGCATTCTGGTTCTAAGGACAATTGGAAAAAAACTCTGTGAGTGCACAAGTGGTGGTTTATGGACTTGCTATACTCTCCGCAAGACTCTTCGATGGTGATTGTGCACCTGCACAGTCGCAACAGATGGCTGCTGGCCATCTCTACAAGGACTACAGTGGGTCTGCATCTTTGATGACCCACCAATACCATTATTTCTACAAGGACTGCAGTGGGTCTGCACCTCTGGTGGCCCACCAATACCGTAGTCTCTACCAGGATTACAGTGGGTCTGCTCTGTGATGACCTACCTACCAATATTCTTCGAAACGTCGAATGACTCTGCTGTGGGTTTGCTCTGTTGTGGCCCATTACCTGTCAGCATGTCAAGAGTCAGCACTGTCTTTCCGTTGGAAGGACAACACTACTTCTTCAAGACTGCATGGAAATCTATTACTTCCGTGTGCATTTTCTTTTACTGCTCAGACTTTGAGAAAAACACTGCAATTTTACTGTGATGAATGATCAGGACTGTCTTTATGGACTTTGAGAAAATTTTAGCTTTTGACCAACATTGTATTAATAAGTGTGTGCATTTGATATCTTTCTTACTGTAATTATGAAAATTTTTTTTCAAATCTGTATTGGCCAGTGCCCAAAACAATTTGTAAAATTTTTTGTGGGGAGCATGGGGGCTATGTAAGTAGGTTGTTTATGTTTTCTTATTGACAACTTTACGTAGCGCTCTGTATGAAAATCACTGGCTGTGCTGTGTGCAGTCTGTGGCTAGTTTGCATTGTTGTCTGCCATTGTAGTGTTGGTCAGCGGCAGCTGGATGTTAACAGCGTGTAGCGTTGCGCAGTTGGAGGTGAGCCGCCAGCAGTGGTGGATGTGGGGAGAGAAATGGCGGAGTTTTGATATTTGTAAGAATGGATGTCATGAACAGCTATATATATTATGACTATTAAGGTAAATACATTGTTTGTGCTCTATTAAAATCTTTCATTTGCTAACTATGCCTATCAGTAGTTAATGCCTTCCGTAGTTTGTATCTTTTACTTAGCTGGCAGTAGTGGCGCTTGCTGTATTGCAGTAGTTCGAGTAACGAAGATTTTTGTGAGGTAAGTGATTTGTAAAACGTATAGGTTAATGTTTGTCAGGGCCATTCTTTTGAAGGGATTTTTGAAAGTCAGATTGCGTTGCGCTAAAAATATTGTGTGTCAGTTTAAGCCCAGTCACGCATATAATTTTTTTTAAAGGGGACATTTCAGTATCCCGCTTTACAAGTTTATCTCTAACAGACTCCTAAGCGTCATAGAAAAATGTTTGGCCCAGAGCTAACGAAACTATTCGAATACGTCCTCATGTGAATCTATTTTCTGTCTGACGGAAATTACTATGAATAATATGATGGAATGGAGATGGACTGCCCACTGCCACCAGTGATAGTCAATATGTTTATGGATGCAATGGAGGAAGAAGTCGTGGAGGCAGGACTCTACAAGCCATCATGCTTTTTCCGATAAGTCGATGATCCATTCATAAGCTGACAGCATGGACGGCATGACCTACAAGATTTACTACAACACCTGAATTCGCTGCAGTAAAACTTCAAACTTACGACGGACGTCGAAGAAAACGATCAACGTCAATTTCTAGATATTCTTTTCAAGCGAAGCCTAGATAGCACACTAGAGCACAGCACCTAAGCGAGGAGACATAAGCACACTGGTGCACAGGGCACGCCCAGATCTCGGACCAATGCAGTCTAACAGCCGAATTACAGCACCTACAGTGTTCTGTACGAACGGTTGGAGCAATCGCTAGATACAACGTGCCATGAGACCAAAGAGGTGGATGCCATTGTCGTTGAGGACGAACAGAAACGTGTTACAAGGGCCGTTATCCCACACGTGGGGAACTCGTTAGAAAAAACCAGAAGACTAGTCCTGCTTCTTTACGTCCTGTGCTTGTTCTGCCCATCAGCCAAGACTGCAGCGTTGTTGGGATCAGACAAATATGACCTAGCGCTCCAGAAATCGGAAATTTACCACATTCCCAGCCAGAATGGGAAAATGTATGCCGGAATATCTGGACGGTGCAGGAGAGATGCACTGTGCATAGACACTAAACAGACAACGAACAGCAGACAAAGCTCGCTGTGATTGAGCAATGCGTCTCCCACGGACATGTCATGAATTACGACGGCACCAACTTGTTGCAATAGGCAAACACCTTTTGGGATTACATTCTAAAAGAGGCTGCACGAGGGACTTATAAATAAAGACAGATGTTTTCAACTAAGCAAGGCCTGGGACACAGCAGAACGACAATCTAGGTGAAAACCCACTCACGTCATGGTAACTGGCCGCGCCGGTGGACACCCGTGTCAAGGGGTGGCGGCAGCGGGACTGGGGAAGTGTGTCGAGACTCGGCGACGAGCTACCCTCGCCATCGCGAGAAGTCCGCGCTCGCGATCGGTTGCCTAAAGGCCGCTGGGGGGAAGGCGGTGGGTCAGGGGAGAAGGGGCTGCATTGGAGCCCTCAGTAGACGTCCACCAGTCGTCAGCAACGCCTGAAGATGGCAAGAAGTCGTTTTGACGAAATGCCAAGCATTCTAGACGCCACCCAGCTGAATAGCCGAGAAACTAACAGGTGTCCATAAATATTTACTCCGAATCCAAGATTAAATATTAATTATACACTCCTGGAAATGGAAAAAAAGAACACATTGACACCGGTGTGTCAGACCCACCATACTTGCTCCGGACACTGCGAGAGGGCTGTACAAGCAATGATCACACGCACGGCACAGCGGACACACCAGGAACCGCGGTGTTGGCCGTCGAATGGCGCTAGCTGCGCAGCATTTGTGCACCGCCGCCGTCAGTGTCAGCCAGTTTGCCGTGGCATACGGAACTCCATCGCAGTCTTTAACACTGGTAGCATGCCGCGACAGCGTGGACGTGAACCGTATGTGCAGTTGACGGACTTTGAGCGAGGGCGTATAGTGGGCATGCGGGAGGCCGGGTGGACGTACCGCCGAATTGCTCAACACGTGGGGCGTGAGGTCTCCACAGTACATCGATGTTGTCGCCAGTGGTCGGCGGAAGGTGCACGTGCCCGTCGACCTGGGACCGGACCGCAGCGACGCACGGATGCACGCCAAGACCGTAGGATCCTACGCAGTGCCGTAGGGGACCGCACCGCCACTTCCCAGCAAATTAGGGACACTGTTGCTCCTGGGGTATCGGCGAGGACCATTCGCAACCGTCTCCATGAAGCTGGGCTACGGTCCCGCACACCGTTAGGCCGTCTTCCGCTCACGCCCCAACATCGTGCAGCCCGCCTCCAGTGGTGTCGCGACAGGCGTGAATGGAGGGACGAATGGAGACGTGTCGTCTTCAGCGATGAGAGTCGCTTCTGCCTTGGTGCCAATGATGGTCGTATGCGTGTTTGGCGCCGTGCAGGTGAGCGCCACAATTAGGACTGCATACGACCGAGGCACACAGGGCCAACACCCGGCATCATGGTGTGGGGAGCGATCTCCTACACTGGCCGTACACCACTGGTGATCGTCGAGGGGACACTGAATAGTGCACGGTACATCCAAACCGTCATCGAACCCATCGTTCTACCATTCCTAGACCGGCAAGGGAACTTGCTGTTCCAACAGGACAATGCACGTCCGCATGTATCCCGTGCCACCCAACGTGCTCTAGAAGGTGTAAGTCAACTACCCTGGCCAGTAAGATCTCCGGATCTGTCCCCCATTGAGCATGTTTGGTACTGGATGAAGCGTCGTCTCACGCGGTCTGCACGTCCAGCACGAACGCTGGTCCAACTGAGGCGCCAGGTGGAAATGGCATTGCAAGCCGTTCCACAGGACTACATCCAGCATCTCTACGATCGTCTCCATGGGAGAATAGCAGCCTGCATTGCTGCGAAAGGTGGATATACACTGTACTAGTGCCGACATTGTGCATGCTCTGTTGCCTGTGTCTATGTGCCTGTGGTTCTGTCAGTGTGATGATGTGATGTATCTGACCACAGGAATGTGTCAATAAAGTTTCCCCTTCCTGGGACAATGAATTCACGGTGTTCTTATTTCAATTTCCAGGAGTGTATTTATGATGATAACATCTGTTTCTTGTTAGAGATCTATTAGGGAACCTATGAAGTTTCTGTACAATTGTGTCTCATTCAATACTTTCACCATAAGGAGCGCTGTTCTTTTTTTATGGTTTTAGGGCGCAAAACTGCGACTGTCATAAGTGCCCATTCTGTGGCTTAGTGAAGCGTAAAAAATCGAAATTGAAGTCAGCAGCAATGGGAGCGAAACTCAAGAAGGATGGAAACTAAAAACGGAAGGAAATTTTAGGAAACTGCTATTGAAGTGGGTTTGTTTTCCCCGATGCAATCTCACAAAACACTGATAAACTCAATGACGCGATCTCCTAAGCGTGTGTCATAACAGGGAAGGTAATCAAGCGACAGCTGTAGACGGACGCGTAGCGGATTAAAATAGGGGCAGTGAAGTAAAAGGTGTCTCACCGTCCACGGTTGAGAGCAGTGCAGACAAAGTGGGGGAGCATCGCCACTTAAAAGATGACGATGGCTAAAAAGACAGTGGCCATTCCGGAGTCTAGTTAAAATTACCTCCTCCAGACGACGAGGCCGGGAGGAAGAGGCCTCAGAACAGGGAAGAGGTTCTTTGTCCCGTAATTTACTATCGGGAAGTGCAGACTAATGTGTGTGCCACAAGAGAACAACACGACGATATAAAACGCTTTGTAGGTCGGCAAAGGGAACCATGCGAACAGCGGGCCGAGGAGGAGAGACAGCAGCCTTTGCCGCTATATCAGCTGCCTCGTTTCCGCGGATATGAACATGCCCTGGGATCCAGAGGAATGCCACAGAGATGCCCCACAAGGGGAGCATGTGGAGGCAGTCCTGAATCCGGTGGACCAGAGGGTGGATGGGATAAAGGGCTTGGAGGTTGAGAAGAGAGCTGAGCGAATCAGAGCATAGAATATATTGTATCCGCTTGTTGTTGTTGTGGTCTTCAGTCCTGAGACTGGTTTGATGCAGCTCTCCATGCTGCTCTATCCTGTGCAAGCTTCTTCATCTCCCAGTACCTACTGCAACCTACATCCTTCAGAATCTGCTTAGTGTATTCATCTCTTGGTCTCCCTCTACGATTTTTACCCTCCACGCTGCCCTCCAATACTAAATTGGTGATCCCTTGATGCCTCAGAACATGTCCTACCAACCGATCCCTTCTTCTAGTCAAGTTGTGCCACAAACTTCTCTTCTACCCAATCCTATTCAATACTTCCTCATTAGTTATGTGATCTACCCATCTAATCTTCAGCATTCTTCTGTAGCACCACATTTCGAAAGCTTCTATTCTCTTCTTGTCTCAACTATTTATCGTCTACGTTTCACTTCCATACATGGCTACACTCCATACAAATACTTCCAGAAACGACTTCCTGACACTGAAATCTATACTCGATGTTAACAAATTTCTCACCTTCAGAAACGCTTTCCTTGCCATTGCCTGTCTACATTTTTTATCCTCTCTACTTCGACCATCGTGAGTTATTTTGCTCCCCAAATAGAAAAACTCCTTTACTACTTTGTCTTATTTCCTAATCTAATTCCCTCAGCATCACCCGATTTAATTCGACTACATTCCATTATCCTCGTTTTGCTTTTGTTGATGTTCATCTTAAATCCTCCTTCCAAGACACCATCCATTCCGTTCAACTGCTCTTCCAAGTCCTTTGCTGTCTCTGACAGAATTACGTCATCGGCGAACCTCAAAGTTTTTATTTCTTCTCCATGGATTTTAATACATACTCCGAATTTTTCTTTTGTTTTATTTTCTGCTTGCTCAATATACAGATTGAATAACATCGGGGAGACGCTACAACACAGTCTCACTCCCTTCCCAACCACTGCTTCCCTTTCATGTCCCTCGACTCTTATAACTGCCATCTGGTTTCTGTACAAATTGTAAATAGCCTTTCGCTCCCTGTATTTTACCCCTGCCACCTTTAGAATTTGGAAGAGAGTATTCCAGTCAACATTGTCAAAAGCTTTCTCTAAGTCTACAAATGCTAGAAACGTAGGCTTGCCTTTCCTTAATCTATTCTCTAAAATAAGTCGTAGGGTAAGTATTGCTTCACGTGTTCCAAGATTTCTACGGAATCCAAACTGATCTTCCCCGGGGTCGGTTTCTACCAGTTTCTCCGTTCGTCTCTAAAGAATTCGTGTTAGTATTTTGCAGCTGTGGCTTACTAAACTGATTGTTCGGTAATTTTCACATCTGTCAACACCTACTTTCTTTGGGATTGGAATTATTATATTCTTCTTATGGCGACGGATGTACTGGACAGGCTGGAGAACAGCGTAAAGCTCCGCAGTAAAACCAAACACTGCTTGGGAAGCCGAAATCTAATAGGGGTGTCGCCAACAATACAGGCTCTCCCAACACCAAAGGTGGTCTTTGAGCCGTCAGTGTAAGTAAATGTGACATCCTCCATTTGTGTGCAAATGCTTGACGATAAACTATAGGGTGGGTACTATCCTTGGGAAGCTGACAAAGGACACAGTGAAGGCAGGTCCGGGGACGAAGCCAAGGTGGCGCCATACTCCCATTTGCCAAGAAATTCTTAGGCGACTGGAAGGAAAGGGATGTAGCAGTTGGTGGAACCGAAGTCCAGGTGGCAGTAGAAAGGAAGGGCGGCTGCATACCCTAATTCCAAAGAGGCGTAAAAAAAAAAATGCATGGGTCAGATGAGCAGGCATGAAAGACAGATGACTAGCGTAACGACTCAGGGCAGCTCGCCGACTGGACAGCGGAGGTTCAGCAGTCTCAGCGTAAAGGCTCTCCAGGGGGCTGGTGCAAAAAGCTCCAGACGCTATACACAATCCACGGTGGTGGACCGAGTCTAGGAGCCGAACAATAGACGGCTGTGCAGAGGAGAAAACTATGTTTCCAGAGTCCAATTTAGAGCACACTCAGGCAAGATGTTGGCGGAGGAGAACCACCTGATCCCCTTTCCAGGAGGTACCACTTAGAACGCGGAGAGTGTTGAGGGATCACAGACAGTGAGCCGAAAGATATGAAACGTAGGAAGACCAGCACAGTTTCTGTGCAACGTATGTCCCAAGGATTTGGCGACGTCCGCGAACGGAATGTCAGCAGGGCCTAGATGTAGGAAAGGCGGCTAAAACTCAGTACGACGCCAAAAATTTACACACACCGTCTTACTGGGAGAAAATCGGAAGCCGGTTTCGATGCTCCAAGAGTAGAGGCGATCGAGACATCCCTGTAGACGCCGTACAAGAAGGCTGGTCCGTTGAGAGCTTGGGTAGATTACAAAATCGTCGACAAAGAGGGAGCTCGAGACGTAGGGAAGGGGACAATCCATAATCGTACATATGGCGATGGCAAACAGTACGACACTTCGGAGAAAGTACAGGATAGGGTAGGCCCGCCCACACCTTAAAAGTGCGCCCTGTCATGAATTCATGGATGAAAATGGGTACCCGACCGTGAAAACCCCAAGAGAACAGTGTGCGGAGGATGTCTGTCCTCCAACAGGTATCGTATGCCCCCTCCAGTTCAAAAAATATTGCTGCCGTTTGGGCTTCCTGAGAAAATTGTTCATGATATAAGAGGAGAGAGCAACAAAATGGTCACCTGTGGAACGATGCTTTCGGAAATCGCATTGGGCAGGTGTTAAAATGTTTCGGAACTTCAGCCACCAGCCTAAACGGCAATTTACCATACGCTCCAAAACCTTACATACACTACTCTTGAGAGAGGTTGGGCGATAGCTAGAGGGGAGGTGTTTGTCCTTTCCTGGTTTTGGAACAGGAATCTTTTGGGAAAGGTACTTGTCGGTCCAAATTCGACTATAAAGGTGAAGGAAGTAACGCAGACTACGGTATGATAAATGCAGCAACATTTGGACGTGGATGCCATCCGGTCCTGGGGCGGAAGTGAAAGAAGAAGAGAGTGCGTGTTGGAGTTCCTGCATAGAAAACACGGTGTTATAGCTTTCGCGATTTTGAGAGGAGAAAGCAAGAGGTCGCAATTCCGCAGCTGGTTTCTTCGAGAGAAAGGCTGGTGGGTAATTTGAAGAGCTCGAAATCTCAGCAAAGTGTTGACCCAATGAGTTAGAAATTGCGATTGGGTCCACTAAGGTATCCTGGGCGACAGTTAGCCCAGAGATCAGGGAGAAACTAGACGCGCCGGATGACCGTCGAATTCGACTCCAAACTACAGATGAGGGAGTGAAGGTGTTAAAGGAGCTTATAAAGAAGTCCAGGTTTGCCTTCTTGCTATCGCGTGTGATGCAACGGCATCGCGCACGTAACTGCCTATAGTGGGTACAGTTGGCCAACGTAAGTTATCGCGGAAAACACGAAGAGCAGGTCTCCGCTCACGTACTGCGTCACGGCACACCTCATTCCACCAAGGAACTGGGGGACGCCGGGGCTAAGGGGAAGTACGAGGTATTGAACATTCCGCGGCTGTAAGAATAACTTCCGTAACACGAGTCACCTGATCGTTGATGCTAGGAAATTTACGGTCATCGAATGTTGCTAGAGAGGAGAAAAGTGTCCAGTCGGCTTTGGAAAACTTCCAGCGTTTTGGGCACATAGATGGCAGTTGTGGCTGGGAAAATGGTCACTCGAGTGTGTATCAGAAAGTGCATACCATTCAAAGCGCCGAGCTAGCCGAGCTAGATGAGCAATACCTACCGAAAGGTCCAACTGCGCCAGACACATGTTGTCTTATGTAGGCGTTACCGATCGCAGCTCCATATTCTGCCTGTTTACATATCTTTGTATTTGAATACGCATGCCTATACCATTTTGTTTTACGCGTCGGTGTAGAAAACATCGCTCGGGCGAAACTCAGCATGCCTTTTCCTCGCATCATGTACTGCGAACTGTGAATGAAGGGCAACAGGCAGATTCCATATTTCTGGATTTCCGAAAACCATTTGACACGGTGCTTCTGCAGGCTGTTAAACGTAGGTACGAGCATATGGAACAGGTTCCCAGTGGCTCGAAGAACTCTTAAGTAATGGAAACCAGCACGTTGTCCACATCGGCGATTCTTCATCAGAGACAAGAGTGACGTCAGGAGCCAAGGAAGTGCGACAGGACATCTATTACATAAATGATTTGGGGGACAGGGTAGGCAGCAATCTGCCGTTGTTTGCTGATTTTGCTCTGATGTGCGGGAAGGTGTCGAAGTTGAGTGACTGTAGGAGGATACAAGATAACTTAGACAACATCTGTAGTTGCTGTGATGAATGGCAGCTAGTTCAAATTATAGAAAAATGCAAGCTAATGGGGATGAGTTGGGAAAACAAACCCATAACGTTGGATACAGTTTTAGTAGCGCCTTTTCTGACATAGTCACGCTGTTTAAACATCTGGGCGTAACGCTGCAAAGTGTTACGGCATGGAACGAGCATGTAAGGATTGTGGTGGTGAAGGCGAATAGTCGTCTTCGGTTTATTGCGAGAATTTGGGAAAGTGTGGTTCATCTGCAAGTGAGATCGCATATAGGATGCTAGTGCAACCTTTTCTTGAATAATGCTCAGCGTTCGAGATCCGTACCAGGTCGGTTTAAAGGGAGACATCGAAGCAATGCAGAGGCGGGTTGCTAGATTTGTTACCAGTTGATTCGAACAATACGCAAGTATTACGGAGATGTTTCGCGAACGGAAATGGAAATACCTTTAGGGAAGACAACGTTCTTTTCGAGGAACACTATTGAGAAAATTCAGAGAACCATCATTTGAAGATGAACTCGGAAATATTTTCGAGAGTATGTGAGCGTTTTGGACTTGTAATTTGCACTAATTATCCAGTTCTAAAAGGAAACGCAACTGAAGTAAAACCAGTTTACAGTAGTTTATTAGATAACTTGGTATACTGCTCTGCTCTTTTATTTTTAAAGCCTTAGTGCTATCGTTGCGTTCGTTCGACTTAAAAAGGAATCTGTGAACTCTGATCTATCTAACAGAAAGCTAGCTTTTGTAAATTGTGATCATTTTTCACCACACAGAAAAATCTTTCCGGCATTTTTTTTTTAAATTGAACTATTGTGTGGCTATCATGAGGGTTTTGCGACTAAATCGTTGGTTGGCCGCTAGACGTTAAACGTAGCCAAACTAACCACGCATTCTGAAAGCCATGAACAGTTTAAACCTGCATATCTTCATATTGTTTTTATTCCACATAGATAAGTCGAATATGGTTGGTCTCAACCAGGGCTTTGTAGCTGTGATAACGGAGGAGCACACACGATCGGAGGATTGGACGAGAGCTGTTGTCTGAGGATAAAAAAGGAATAACAATAACAACACTCAACATTCAATAAGCATTCAAATTATCATAAAAATTATAACAACTAAAATGTCGAGAATGACTAGGTGTTTCCAAAGGCGCAGAGCTGTATTAAGGTACTTTATTTGGAACTACAGTTTCACTAAGCATAGGCGCATCTTCAGCTTTATAATGGTTAGACTTCCATAATGTAGATGGACACTTACGGAGTCTCAGATTTTGGGAAGTTATCCACGTTAAGAGTCAAATCACAATTGTTGTTTGTCATAATAACAATAAGTACACCCAGAAGATGCTTGCCAAATGTACGAAGCATGACTGCTGAATGAGCCAGGCTGTATAATGTCCAGTAGGATGTATTATAAGACTGTGTAAAACCAATAAAGTAAAACTTAAAATCCCTTGTAATGTCTGTACTTGCGCCCTGTTGCTAACAGGCCGATGTGGTGTGAGCAGCCCGTGGAGACCAGTACTACCATGGAAGGCAGAAAGCTCCGGTGCCCAATGCAGTCAGTCACCGATAATTTTCCAAAACATCGGTCACCGTGGTCTTCTGCCTTCCAGTATACTACTGCTTGCCTCCACGGGCTGCTCAGAACACATCGGCCTGTTAGCAATACGGCGCAAGTACGGACATTACAAGGGATTTTAAGTTTTACTTTACTGATTTTATACAGCTGTACTGGACCTTATATAATACGGACTGTTATCCGGCCTGGCTCATTCAGCATTCAGGCTTGTACATTTTGACAAGCATCTTTTGGGTATATTCAGATTTATTGTGACACCCCACCATTGTGGTTTGCCTCTTAACGTGGACAACTTTCCATAATCTGAGGTTCCGTAATTGTTCATCTACGTTATGCAAATATGACCTTTAGAAACCTAAAGATGCGTCTATACTGACGTGAAACCGTGGTTGCTGATGAAGCACTTCTATACGGCTATGCGGCTTCTGGGAACTCCTCAGCATTCTTGACTTTTTAATTGTTACAATATTATGATATTTGAGCGGTTATTGAGTGTCGAGTGTTGTTGTTGTTGTTATTCATAACGACTCTGAGCTGTGGTTGCCCTCCCCAGAAAGTTGTTTCAATGAAACAGGGCACTACATACTGGAAGACAGCGTACTGGTCACTTTATCGTGGGAGATAGCGCTGTGAAGAATTCGTGTTGCCATACGATTGAGTGAAGACTACGTGTGAGGGCAGTACAGACAAGTTGTTGTTCTTAATTTCTGCCTGGTATACAGCGACATAATCGAAACAATTTTTCGAGAGAAGTCAGTGTGACACTTAAATGTTTTCATGGAGCATTTTATGTTGTGAACTATAACGTTTGTGGTACAAGAGGGAATTGGTGTAAGAAATGGAATTTGTTCTTCACTTAGCGAAATTCTAGTGAAATAACGTGGGCATTGGCTATTAGTATGTGCTTCTGTCCTTTTTTTAGCCGCAAAAGATTTGTTTTTTAATAACCCCTATGATTGGAAGATATCGACTATAGGTTTATCTAGTTTAATCAATAATAATTTTTTTGCTAAAATTAACTAACTTCGCAAGTAAACTTTATAATCTTTAATTCAAAGAAGGATATGTTATGCACCGATTCGCGATCGACCCACACGTTGCTATTTTCGAGTCAAAGGCATTACTTAAAATACGATAGTGAGCTTAAGTTTCGCACCGAGGGTGTCAAGTCTCAAATTAATTTATGCTTTATTTTTGTTAAACAGAGGTTGTTTATAAGGACCCACATCTTTTCTCATGTTGTATTCCTGCTGGCAGGAAGCCCGTAACAATTTCTCGTACAATCGCCTTATTTATTTATTGTGGCATTATTTGCTAGCAGTAAAAGGCTACGTGTTGAGGCAAACGACAAGTTACACAGATCACTCAAAATGTGTACTCATGTATTTTCGTTTGCCATGTTCTTCAACATTAGTACCAGTTCACAGAGCATTAATGTCTCACACTCAGAACATGTGCAATGATGATTGTTCTGAAGATCTGCTAAGTTTCCCACTAGGAATTTTATCAGTGGAAGCTAATACTAGGCATTATATCTGAGGTATTCTCTTGTGTTGTGTGCTTGATCGAACCAGGATCAAGTTTCATCCAGGAGTTACGCAACAGGCCAGTATGAAGATACATCATGTCACAGACACTCATATGTCCTTTATCATCCCAAACAATAAAACTCTTCATACCTTAGAATTGTGAATTCTGTAACGGTTCAACTTTGGCCAGAAAATCTAAAGTAGAGAATATAACTATCTTCAGGTAAGAAAGAAAAGTCATCAAGAAACTGATTTTTACTGTAGCTCCAATATTTTATGAGCATACAGAATTGGACACTTGAATCATTTCTGCGTTTTCACTGCACTAATGTGCGTAGCTTACTCGTGCACCCCTTGAAATCTAATCAAGTGGTGCATTGCATTCCTAAATGTCTGAGAAATAACTTTTAGCATGTGATACACTACTCTGCAGCAATTTACAGGTCTGGCTGGTTATCGGCTGTCCTGTCAGATGGAATCACTAACATTGCACGTTATTTCAGCACCACTGATACAATCAGAGAGCTTGAAGACTGTAGCACAGTATGTTGCTACGGTATCGCTTGATTTCTACGTTTCCAGGTAACAAAACGATTCAGAATAACCCATATAAATAAATCATGTTTATGTAAGAACTGTTGCAATAGTTCTTACTTATTCTCGCGGCTTTTTGTCTGCTCCACTCTAGGAAAGTGTGTGACACTAATGCGATGATCCTTATGTTTTAGTGAACGTTAATCATCCGGTCGCCTTGAAACTACTCGAGAAGTCTGCGCTAGGTATCAGCAACTGGTTTCACCCTCTCTCACCATTGCACAACACAAACATTACACTACACTACACACATACCTATTACAGTCACCCACACTGAACATTCACTACTGGCGTTGTAATTACAACACCAGATGTCATAGCAAATAACGAAATTTTCCTTACTGCGCATTTGCAGTACAGTAGAAAGAATAAATAATTAAATGTATAGTGTATGGAATAAAAACAGCTACCAGTTGAGAAAGATAGCAGTCAAAGCTCTTGACCTAGGTTTCAACCTATATAAATGAGCCTTCATCAGAAATACACTACTGGCCATTAAAATTGCTACACCAAGAAGAAATGCAGATGATAAACGGGTATTCATTGGACAAATATATCATACTAGAACTCACATGTGATTACATTTTCACGCAATTTGGGTGCATAGATCCTGAGAAATCAGTAACCAGAATAACCACCTCTGTCCGTAATAACGGCCTTGATACGCCTGGGCATTGAGTCAAACATAGCTTGGATGGCGTGTACAAGTACAGCTGCCCATGCAGCTTAAACACGATACCACAGTTCATCAAGAATAGTGACTGGCGTATTGTGACGAGTCAGTTGCTCGGCCACCATTGACCACTCGTTTTCAATTGGTGAGAGATCTGGAGAATGTGCTGGCCAGGGCAGCAGTCGAACATTTTCTGCATCTAGAAAGGCCCGTTGCAACATGCGGTCTTGCATTACCATGCTGTAATGTAGGCTTTCGCAGGGTTACAATGAAGGGTAGAACCACGGCTCGTAACACATCTGAAATGTAACGTCCATTGTACAAAGTGCCGTCAATGCGAACAAGAGGTGACCGAGACGTGTAACCAATGGCACCCCACACCATCACGCCGGGTGATACGCCAGTACGGCGATGACGAATACACGCTTCAAATATGCCTTCACCGCGATGTCGCCAAACATGGATGCGACCATCATGATGCTGTAAACAGAACCTGGATTCATCCGAAAAAAATGACGTTTTGCCATTCGTGCACCCACGTTCGTCGTTGAGTACACCATCGCAGGCGCTCCTGTCTGTGATGCAGCGGCAAGGGTAACCGCAGCTATGGTCTCCGAGCTGATAGTCCCTCCTGCTGCAAACGTCATCGAACTGTTCGTGCAGATGGTTGTTGTCTTACAAACGTCCCCATCTGTTGACTCAGGGATCGAGACGTGTCCGCACGATCCATTACAGCCATGCGGATAAGATGCCTGTCATCTCGACTGCTAGTGATACGAGGCCATTAGGATCCAGCACGGCGTTCCGTATTACCCTCCTGAACCCACCGATTCCATATTCTGCTAACAGTCATTGGATCTCGACCAACGCGATCAGCAATGTAGCGATACGATAAACCGCAATCGCGATAGGCTGCAATCCGACTTTTATCAAAGTCGGAAACGTGATGGTACGCATTTCTCCTCCTTACACGAGGCTTCACAACAACGTTTCACCAGGCGAAGCCGGTCAACTGCTGTTTGCGTATGAGAAATCGGTTGGAAACTTTCCTCATGTCGGTAAGTTGTAGGTGTCGCCACCGGCGCCAACCTTGTGTGAATGCTCTGAAAAGCTAATCATTTGCATATCATATTTCATGTCTGTAGCACGACATCTTCGTGGTGTAGCAATTTTAATGGCCAGTAGTGTATTATTACATTGTACATGTCGATCATGATGTGCCGCCAGTGGGCTTAGTCATGACTGCAATTGAGAAATTGCTAAAACAGCCATCTGGCTTTGTCATACATAAAGTAATACATATATTGGATGTGACGTGTGTGACCAGTAATGGATAAACCTGCAACTTATCCGATACTGGTCACTCGCGTCACATCTAATGTGTGTATTCTCTTATGTATGACAAAGCCAGACAGCTGTTTTTACGATTTGTCAGTTTTAATTAGGACTAAACCCACTGGTTGTTCATCATGATGAACACGTAAAACGTAATACTACTTCTGAAGAAGGCCCATTTATATTGGTTGAAAACTAGGTGAATGGCGTTTGAGTACCACCTTTTTTACCCTATGTATTACATTTCCACAATTGCTGCTGCAGCCATGTTTACGATTCTAAAATTAAATGTGTATCCGATTTGAGACCATACAGGATGAAAAACTTAATAGACAGAGTTTACACTTCTGGCAGCAATAATGGTACTAATCCGACCGGTCATTGAACAGAACTGCGTTCGGATGACAGCCATTGATTCGTCTTTCCATGTTGTTTGAACTGAAATGTGCCCATTAATCTTAGTGGCCACTGAGTGATGGTTTGCCAGTTTCTCGGGAACCCTTGACCACATGTTTTCAATTGGTGAGAGATATGGAGAACGTGCTGACTAGAGCAAGACTCAAACATCGTCGTATCATGTGATCTTGCGTTATCTTGTTGTAAAATGCCAAAACCTTAAAGACTAGGTACAACCAACTACTGAACAAGTCAGAAATGCAGTGTCTGCCCTCCATATTGCAAATCCCATGTATGAGTGTGTGCTACCTCAACTGAATTGGAATTAATCGTGATACAGACACACCCGTGAGACTCCGTGCTCGAATAAATGTACGCAATGTATTAATTAATGCTACGAGAGATCGTGGCTCTAGCAGTGAATCTCAAAGTGAGGAATTAGCATTTTATCGTTGAAGAATATCATATATTATTAGGGAGGCAACATTTACTCAAATCAAAGATGTGACTGAAGTGAACTCTTTTTGTTTATTACGAACAGCGTAAGAATGGACAAGCATCCAAATAAATCATGAAATCGAGAGAATTACAGGGCTAGAATATTAACTATGTGAACCAGAAAAGTAAACCATCGACTGGCGAAGTTACTCGGTGGGGGCTATAATCAGTTAATAACCATGTTTCTTGTGAAGTTTATGTCGAAATGTCGACTCATCAGTTGAGCTATTGTTTGTCTGTTTGGAAAGCAGAAGGAACCTCGGCAAATAGGAATGTTCTGACTCACGTGGGAAGAGAGAAGCGACCCGGAATCTGAATTTGTAGTGTATAGGGCCTTAACGTGCTGGACATGCTGACTGCGCTCAGCGTTACCCTCGGTGGGACGTGAGCAGGACGGCGACACTGTGGCTGGCTGCCATCAAGTACGACGCCAGAACCGGTCTGCCAAGGACTCAAACATTGGATGCCACTTTGCTGATGGAGTCTGTTTTTCCATCTGAGAGCGCAGCCTGCAGAGATCAGCACCAAGCCCAGAGAGCAAGTCTTTTCTTTTTAGTCGGTAAAAAAACTGACTGCATGCTTTTTTCCGCCAAGAATCTCAGCTACCAGTCCTCTTTAAACTTTTATTGTCCCGCGAGTGGCATGAAACGATGTTATTTCGAATTACGAAGCAATGTTCCTCTGGACATGCACGCATCGTAATTCGGAATAGCAGAGGCACTGCAATATCGTATTTATCTGCCGACACCTGGCAAGCGACTTCCAAGTAAAATGTTTCCTTGTATGAGAATGTCCATAATGAATGTCCGAGTAGAGGCTTTAGACACATGGCATACAATACAGTAGTTTGGGTCTGGCCGTGACTTGGAATCGAACAGCCTAATGGTAAGGCGACCACTTGCGATAAGCCAGAAATCCGGGTTTGAGTCCCAGTCCGGCAAGAATTTTCATTGTTTCATTCCATTATACAGCTGATGATAGTCCACATTCGCATCTGTGGGTACATTTCATGTAATGACATCATTGCGTCCTTAACGAAATATGCCACCAAGAAGAGGCGAAACGTTAAAAAACAAACAATGACGACTATATCTAGCTTTTCTAAAACCCTCACGACACTTGTTATGTTCTCCTGATGTCACATCATTTTCAGCAATTGGTTCTCCCTCAAATGGCAGCTAGTCCTGCATCAGAGGCTCTGGCAAAGGTTAAAAAACTGTGCTCCAGGCTTACTGCCAGCTCTGCTCTGTTTCTGAACCTGTAGTATGTCAAAGCTGTTTCGCAGTGTTTCTTTTTTGGATAGTTGGGAGATGTTAATCAGCTGAATACACTTTTAATAACATGGTCCACATGTCTGTCTCCTGCCAGCTGAGTTCCGTCATCCAGAACAGCTGCTTTCAGCTCGGCCATCCAAACTGGCTGCATGCGATCAACTGCACAATATTCCTGGCGCTAGTATGACGCGACTTTACCAAGGCAATGCGAGGGCTACTACACATGTCACTCCCCCACATGTAGTTCTGCGAAGGCCATATTCTGCTTTTGCTGTGCTACTTACGACTCCTGTCCCATATCTCTACAGTGCTCGTCATTTTTGAAACTTACCTAGAAAATCCAGCACCAGGTTAAATTAATGTTTAAAGAGAGAAAATGAAATCAGTACATATAATCACAGTAACCTCCTTAAGCCATCTAAATTTTGTATATTCAGAGACTGTCTCAGCTCCCATTTCATCGAATTATTCATCATAAGTAAATGAAAAGAGACAAGTAAAACGGTTTGTCGCTTTTCAGAATTATTGGCTGTGGGAAACACAGGTGACAGTACTGTGTACCCAAAGGCACTGCGCAGCATAGAATCAGGTGCTGGGCCAGTATGATGACGACGAATGCCACCTGTTAACGTTCCGTCCCCTCAGAGCCTTCACACACTTATACATCCATAGTGCTCCTGTACTCAGGGCCAAGACTCATCTAAAAAGATCTGACCACCTCACTGGGCGGACCACCGTCTGAGCACCTCTACACTGCCGTATCAGGGGAAGCCACAGCATTGTAGACGTGGATATCTAACCATGAATTGCACTTTGTGCCAATGTAATATCTGTTGCATGCTGTCTTCAGGGTTCTGCAATTTTAATGGCCACCAAAGTATCAAATAGTGAGCTTAGAAGAAAACTGTTTTTCGTTTATTTCATATCCTTATAGCATCTATTGTCCATTGAGCTATGTTCCCATTTACAATGAACACAGATGGGAATTGGTTTTGTGCACTCATTTAATTAATGATCATGACCGTAATTTTGACAGTATTTTTCGAACAACATTGACTATCAGTAAGGCCATATCGAAGTCAGTTATAACGTCATCTAACTGCTGCTGCGTACGGTTGTACTCGACATCTCATCTTGTATATGCTTCTATGTTCTGAAATGTTTGGTAACAAAAGGCCAAACAAAGCATTGATTCTTAATGAGATGGACGATCAAGAATTATCATAATGAACACCCTTCATCTACAAGTACACCTAAATTTACACGATTACTCTGCAATTCACAATTACGTGCCTGGCAGAAGGTTCATCGAATCCCCTTCAAGCTATTTCTCTACCGTTCCACTCTCGAACAGAGAGCGGGAAAGATAAACACTTTTGTCTTTTTGTGTGAGCCCTGATTTCTGCTATTTTATTACAATGATCATTTCTCCGTAAGCAGCTGGGCGCAAAAAAAAAAAAAAAAAAAAATATTTTAGCATCCAGAGGAGAAAGCTGTTGACTGCAACTTCATGAGAAGATTCTGCCCAATGAAAAACGCCTTTGTTTCAGTGACTGCCATTCCAGTTTGCGTATCGTATTCGAGGTACTCTCTCCCCTGTTTCGCGATAATAGAAACGAGCTGTCCTTCTTTGAACTTTTTCGATATCCTCCATCTATCTAATCTGATGCGGATCCCACACTGCGGAGCAAAAATCCAAAAGAGAATGAACAGATTTAGTGTAGGCTGTTTCTTTAGTGGGCCTGTTGGGTTTTCTAAGTGTTCTGCCAATAAATCGCAGCCTTTGGTTCGGTTTTTCCACAACATTGACTATGTGATCGTTCCTATTCAAATTATTTGTAATTGAAAACCATAAGTATTTAAGTGAATTCACAAGCTTTAGATTTACGTACTTTATAGTGCTGCCAATTTTCCCCATGCGGATGTCTCGTCTAAATCATTTGGCAATTTGTTTCGATCATCTGACGACTTTACCAGATGGTAAATGGCAGCATCATCTGCAAACAGTTTAAGGTGGCTGCTCAAATTGACTTCGAAGTGGTTTATACAGATTATAAACAGCGGAGGGCTTATAACACTTCCTTTGGAAGCGGCCGATAATTACTTCCGTCTCATTCGGTGTCTTTCCATCAGTTACTATGGACTGTTGCCCTCCTGACGGGGCCGGCCGCGGTGGCCGAGCGGTTCTAGGTACTTCAGTCCGGAACCGCGTGACTGGTACGGTCGCAGGTTCGAATCCTGCCTCGGGCATGGATGTGTGTGATGTCCTTAGCTTAGTTAGGTTTAAGTAGTTCTAAGTTCTAGGGGACTGATGACCTCAGATGTTGAGTCCCATAGTGCTCAAGCCTTCCTGACGGGATATCGTGAATCGTTCGAAGGCGCTTGTGAAGAAGCGTGTCTAAATCATTATGGAAATCTAAGTATATGGAATAAATCTTAGTTTCCCTGTCGATAGTTCACATTACTTCGTGCGAACAAAGAGGTAATTAAGCTTCACAAGAATGACGTTTTCTGAATGCGCGTTATCTCTCTATTAATAAATCGTTTTCTTCGAGCTAATTCATAATATTCGAACTTGGTATATGTTCCAAAATCTTACGTTAGCGATATGGGTCTATAATTCGGCGGATTACTCTGTCTTCTTTTTGACTATTGGTGCCACTTTCCATTTGTCAGGTAAGGTCTTCCGACGGACGAGCTTGCCAAGTATGAAGGTATTGCATCAGCGTACCTTCAAAAGAATCTAACTGAAATAAGATATGGATCAGAGACCTTGCCTGAGATTTAAGCTGCTTCGCTACACTGAGAATATCTTCTTATAAGTTACTATTGTTGGGAGCTGTTCTCGATTCTAATTTTGGAATATTTGCTTCTTCTTCATTGTTGAAGAAATTTTGAAAAGTCGTCGTTAATAATTACGCTTTAGAGGCACTGTGATCAGTAACATTACCAATGCAATGGTGCAGTAAAGGTGTTGAATGTGTAACTTCACTGGCGTACTCCACATAACGATCACAATCTCTTTGGATTTTCTAACAGGTTAAGAGTTAGTATCGTTGTGGAAATGCGAGAATGCTGAATTTCTTTGCCTGAAAACAAAACTGTAAGCAAATATACTAACCTAAGTATCTTTGAAGGACAGTGAACTAGATCTGTGATGAAGTAAATCAGTTTATAACTACAAGCTTGTTATGTTTGTGAAAGTGAAATAAATATTCAATTTTACAAAGCACTATTGTATTTTTTGTGGTAAAGAAAATGATTATTTAAGCCTCATACCCATTTTTTGCTGAAAAGCGCTTTTACATATATCGTAATTGAATATATGGATACTAATGATTGTAATGGTAAGATAAAATCATCACTGAAATATGTATCCTAAAGACAAAATTATCAAACGAAATTGGTACTGTGTAGGCTGACCTAAACACTCTTAGAAGGGGAAAAATGTATGAAAAAGACAAAAAATGTCTATACCTGACACTAAGTGTAAATTTTTCCTTTTAGAGGAAATGCTTGAATGCACCTAAATCAACTAATAATTTTCGTACGATGTTGACGTATTCCGCTGACTAAAAAGCAGCATTTCAGAGTAGGATTTCTGGAAATCGTACAGTGTGTAACTGAAATGATAAGAAGGATATTCTACCGTTTGTACTGTGAAGAATTAGTTTGTCTTAAATTTAAACAACTGCTTCTGTGTCACCATGTAGCAGACGCTTTACGAATGAAATATCGTATCAGCAATTGGGGTGGCAACTGTCTGAATGTGAGTAATCGTCCACGAAAGTACGTCGTATCTATAAATATAGTTGGAAGTGCCTGTCAATTCGATGACTTAAAGTAGAGAAGCTAAGTTTCACACAGTGAGTTAACAGAGAAACCCTCGTCTTGGTCTCACTAAGATGGCGGACTGTCACATCCTCTGGCTTCAGGTAACAGTTGTTCTCAGCTTAGGTAATAAAATCTCCGTTTATTTTAACTTCCTTAGTGAATTAGCACATTTCCCAGAAAAAACTACACAACTACAACTTTATTCTATAAAAATGTATGTGTGGATCAACGCTTTATAATTGTAGCCTCAGTTTATGTCCTCCTCGATAATTGGCTGACAATTTTAGAACTGCTGTGTCCAAACTAGCAGCCCGCTTTCAACTTATCCATGTTTTAGCCAAGCAGCGTTTCCGAAGGAATATGTACCTGTGTTGACCTGTTAACACGTCAATTGCTATCTCATCTAAGTACCAAAGAAACTATGAGTGCATATTCAGAGGTGTTAATCAAGGACGTCCACCATATGAAGCACCACAATAGGAAGATTAAGACAAATATAAATGCTCTAAATGATTGTGTTAATATCTGTCTATTAAACCTGCATATAACCAGTTACCGGTGCAGCTTCATAACACCTTTTTGAATAAATGACAGAGAAAGAAACAGAAAAAGGTACGTTGCTGGCATTCCAAGTCAAACGAAAAATCAAATTTAATGTGGCATGTACATTAAATTTTTGTTGATTTAATTGCACCATACTACATCTTCGAGTTGAATGGATTAGTTGATAGGTTATTTGGCTCTGAGCACTATGGGACTTAACATCTATGGTCATCAGTCCCCTAGAACTTAGAACTACTTAAACCTAACTAACCTAAGGACATCACACAACACCCAGTCATCACGAGGCGATAGGTTATTTAACACTATTCATATTTAAGTACAAGTATATGCTGATGATCTCTTGGATAGTAAATATGTGAAATAAATATTCAGTTTAACAACGAATGCATATTTATTTCTATTACAAAAAGGTGAGTCACTAAATAAAAATCAGTCTATGGAATACAGAACACAGCCCTCGGGAAATCCTTTCAGCTGGGCCTTAAATTTAGCGATTGTATAGGCTAAGCACTTTATATTATAACATAACTGGGAAAAGATTTTAACAGTAGCGTTATTCATACTTCCTCTGAGCAAAAGCGAATTTTGACAAAGAATAATCAACTTTCGTTTTTTTTAGTATTGTATTTACGGAAGATGTTATTGATTTTACACTGCAGTAGAAAATATAAAACAAACATCATGAGACAACATATTCATTACGAAGCTCTAGTTAACGTGTACAGCTCGTTAAATAGATACCCACAAGACGGTTACTTTAAGTACTGCCTGTTCTCCTGATTGCAACACTTCTGTGCTACGAAAACTTTGTTGCTTGAATAAAAATAATCAAGCTGGCGAATGAAAACACCAGTAAAGCCCCTTGTGAGGCTTTCTAATTGGTCTTCGGATTTATTACTACTACTACTGATCAAATCCCCGCCTGGCCACCCAGAATTATGACATCCGTCGTTTTCCTATGAAAAGGGCACGTCCGGATATATTTCTCCATCCTCCCTGATCCGAGCTGCTCCATATCTAATATCTAATTACTTCGAGGTCGACGAGACGTTTAATCCTTATCTTCCTCACTCCTCCTTCCCTTTTTGCGTTTGAACTCTATATATGTGCTATTCGAACTATAGTATAAGGGTACTATTATGCTATTCTTACAGCTTCAGTTATTTATCTAGCGTTGAGAGTATTTTCTGCACCACTGATGATGACAATATGCAACAGGTAATGAAAAAATCTGACATGTATGGTCAGGTGATTATACATAAACTAGGCATCACCACGGCCTACAGCAATCGCTCGCAGTAGACAGTTTTACGTCTGGTAGAGAGAAAATAGCAAAGCTGGCTGATTTAGAAGAGTTGCTGCACAATTTGTGATGATGTGATGCTCTTTGAGGGCGGACAACACTGACAGATGTGATTTAACTGGGATTCTCTGTCGTTAATGGATACGCATAATTGACACCACAGTGCAGCTCATTTACGTAGCAAAGGCCCGAACAACACGAGCCAGCGTTCCGTTCTCCTGCGCTAATTTCATTTTCAGTGCCGCTCTGCAGAACAAATACGCAGATCTTTAGAGAACAACGGCCCCATAAACGGCGAATTAATCCCCTTGTAGACTGATTTATCGCATTATTGTTGCATCTTCCTCGTAGGCAAAAAGATTTGAAATGATTAATGGTTGCATACAAACAAAGATTTGAAACTAGCCATCAAGAGAAAGAAAATGTAGGGTTTTACGTCTTGCCCACGACGAAGTAGTTACACATGGAGCCCAAGCTGTGATTTGGAAAGGAGTCGTAGACGTCCTTGTCAAACGGGCGATCCTAGTATTTGGCTTGAGCGTCGCAGGAAAACCACGGAAAACCTAAATCTGTGTGACAGAAGGGGATTCGAACCTGAGTGCAAGTAGAGTGTTTAAACCACTGTGTTACATCGATGGCAGATTCATGAATGAAAAACAAGTAATAAAAGTACGTGAATACTTCGAATCGCCACCGGCTGGTTCAAAGTACTCATCAGTGACTGATACATATCAAGATGAGGGACGTTTCAATAAATGTAGTGTGACCTGATGTGCTACAAGCAGAGTGTGAATCTACGTCAAAGCAATGTATAGTTTATTACCAGTAACTATGGAATATGTTTTATGCTTTGATATCATAATATTTCTGGAGACCAGAGAATCTCAAAAAATGGATCTGAGCACTATGGGACTTAACATCTATGGTCATCAGTCCCCAAGAACTTAGAACTACTTAAACCCAACTAACCTAAGGACAGCACACAACACCCAGTCATCTCGAGGCAGAGAAAATCCCTGACCCCGCCGGGAATCGAACCCGGGCGCGGGAAGCGAGAACGCTACCGCACGACCACGAGCTGCGGACCCAGAGAATCTCCTCTGTAGGAAACAACGTGGGTTCAGGAAACACCTATCGTGTGTAGCCCAGCTTAACCTTTTTGTCTACGAGATCCAGAAAGCAGTAGTAACGGTGTCCAGGTTGACGACGAGTACTTGATTTCCGGAAGGAGTCGACGCAGTTCCCCATTGCCGCTGAATGAACGAAAGACGAACGTGATGACATCAGACCAGCTGTGTGATTGGACTGAAGAGTTTCTACCAACATAATACAGTTCTTAACGGAGAGAGGTCTGCAGTCGTGTAACTGCACCATTACTTTTCACATTATATACAGGGTGTAGCAAAAATTTACGGTACAAATTACAGGACACGTTCCTCACACACAGACGAAAAAAACTATGTTATATGAACATGGATCCAGAAACGGTTTGCTTCCACATTACAATTCATTTCCTCCAAATCGTTAATCATGGGAAATACACACGAACACAAGGCACCAGCATAACATCACGCAACTCTTTCTCAGAGGAGACGTTCAACGTGCGCTCTGCGGGCATTGGTACGTACATCAACCCACCTTTTTAGTGAATTTCGGATGCGCTGATGTATCCCAGGAACAATGAACACAGTTTCGCAGCCTTCCATAAGCTGGACACGGGGACTGCAAATATCTCGTACTGGGGGTCTAAACACATGAGCTTTCAAATGACCCAACAAATAAAATTCCAGTAGATTTAGGTCCGGCGATCATGGGGGACTGGCAATAACAGATTCGGTAACAAATGTATAGGCAGGGATGAACCAAGTGCCTGACCTCCACGCTCTTCGGACCTAACCATTAGACTTTGATTTGTAGGGGCATTTGAAAGCGCTTGGGTATGGAGCCCCAGTACAAGATATTCAGAGTCTCGGTGCCGGTATTATGGAAGGCTGCGAAACCATATGCAATACTCCAGGGATACATCAGCGCATACGAGATTCACTACGACAGCATGTTGATGCATGTATCAATGCCCACGGAGGACATACTGAACATCTCCTGTGAGAAACAGTTGCATGTCGTATGCTGGTAAGTCTGTTCGTGTGTGTTTTCCATGATTAATGAGTAGGAGAAAATGAGTTGTAACATGGAAACAAAGAGTGTCCAGACCCATGTCCATATAACACAATTTCTTCGTCTACTTGTGAGGAATGTGTCCTGAAATTTCTGCCATACAATTTCTCTCACAACCTGTATAAACTACCAAGTGAACAGAATCAGATGTTCCGTGAGGCTTTTCGAGAAGGTACTATTGTGCAGAGAGAAGTCGAAACGCTGGAAAATTGTAGTGGAATGCAGAGAGGCGTGTTTGGGACAAGGCACTGGTAATTGTCACTCAATATAAAAAACAATGTAACGTATCGTGTACATACAGACAGTAAGACCCATTACTGCATGATTATGCGATTGCAGGACGATCATGGGAAGCAGTTACTTCCATAAAAGACCTAGGAGTAAGGGTACGGAGCGATATGAAATGGCACGATTACACAAAATTAACAGCTGCCACAATGAGATTCATTGGAAGAATCCTAAGGGGGTTAGTTCAAATGGTTCAAATGGCTCTGAGCACTATGGGACTTAACATCTGAGGTCATCAGTCCCCTAGACATAGAACTACTCTAAACCTAACTAACCTAAGAATATCACACGCATCCATGCCCGAGGCAGGATTCGAACCTGCGACCGTAGCGGTCGTGCGGTTCCAGACTGTAGCGCCTAGAACCGCTCGGCCACTCCGGCCGGCCGCAGTTGTTAGAGTGGTTACTGCTGCTAGAATGGCAGTTTATTAAGATTTAAGTGAATTCGAACATATTGTTATAGTCGTCGCAGGGGCGATGAGACACAGCATATCCGAGGTAGCGATGAAGTGGGGATTTTCCAGTTACGACCATTTCACGAGTATACCGTGCATAGCTGGAATCCGGTAAAAATTTAATCTCCGATATCTCTGCGTGACAGAAGTGCAACCCCTCCGCAAATTGGTGCAGATTTCAATGCTGAGCCGTCAACAAGTGTCAGCGTGCGAAACATACAACGAAACAGTATTGATATGGGCTTTCGGAGCCGAAAGTCTACTCGTGTACACTTCACGACAGTACGACACAAAGCTTTACGCCTCGCCTGTGCCCGTCAACACCGACAATGGACTGTTGAGTGGAAACATATTGCCTGATCAGACGAGACCCGTTTCAAATTGTATCGAGTGACTGGACGTATACGGGTATGAAGACAATCTCATGGATCAAAAAATGGTTCAAATGGCTCTGAGCACTATGGGACTCAACTGCTGTGGTCATCAGTCCCCTAGAACTTAGAGCTACTTAAACCTAACTAACCTAAGGACATCACACACATCCATGCCCGAGGCAGGATTCGAACCTGCGACCGTAGCAGTCGCACGGTTCCGGACTGCGCGCCTAGAACCGCGAGACCACCGCGGCCGGCTCTCATGGATCCTTTGGACCCTGCATGTCAGCAGGGAACTGTTCAAGCTGGTGGAGGCTCTGTAATGGTGGGAGACGTGTGCAGTTGGAGTGATATGTGACCCCTGATACGTCTAGATGCGATTCTGACACGTGAAACGAATGTAAGAATCTTGTTTTATCACCTGCATCCAACCATGTTCATTGTCCATTCCGACGATCTTGGGTAATTCCAGCAGGACAATGCAACACCCCACACGTCCAGAATTGCAACAGAGTGGCTCTAGGAACATTCTTCTGATTTTTAGCACTTCTGCTGACCACCAGACTCCCCAGACATGAACATTACTGAGCGTATCTGTCAGTTCCCTCCAGCAGTACTTTGGACATTAGTTGAATCCATGCCGCGTCGGGTTACGGCACTTCTGCGTGCTCACGGGGTCCCTGAGCCTTATTAGGGAGCTGTACCAGTTTCTTGGGCTCTTCAACGTAGCAGCAAACGTTGTGATCGTGAACCATTCGCGACTGGAACAGGAAAGTGAGAAAGTGACAGTGGTAGACAAAGTACTTTCCGCCACACACCGTAAGGTGGCTTGCAGGGTATAATGCACATGTATTCTCCCTGACCACAATGCGTTGGAAATTATTCAAGCGCCGCGCGGGATTAGCCGAGCGGTCTGAGCGCTGCAGTCATGGACTGTGCGGCTGGTCCCGGCGGAGGTTCGTGTCCTCCCTCGGGCATGGGTGTGTGTGTTTGTCCTCAGGATAATTTAGGTTAAGTAGTGTGTAAGCTTAGGGACTGATGACCTTAGCAGTTAAGTCCCGTAATATTTCACACACATTTGAACGCTTTTTGAATTATTCAAGCGCAATTGCACACAATGCCGGTATCTTCATGTTAGTTGAGGAGCGTTAGCGATGAGCACTGTCGTCTCAGATCTTCCACTTCTATACCTGTACACTTCGTGCGGATCAGTGTGAAGTGCATTGCCCTAGACGTCAGATGAGACCTGTAACAGAATTAATGTACCATACTCCTGTATATATATGCTGAAGACAGAAGTACTACTTCCATTAGACATTCCGTGCAGTGGTAGTTGCAGGTATAGAGAGAGTGCCTCGGTCACTACGGATTACAATCGAACAGGTCGGATATTGATTGTGTTCAAACAGTTCCTAGGTCTGTAATCATCTTATTCAAAAATTTAAATTATGAGAAGGTGAACGTATCTCGTATTCACTAAATAATGGAACGATGAAAACTGTATTTTTCAGTTCCAGTTCCAGTTCCTCAACAAGGGACAGTTCCCGTTACACTGTTTTGGATGTTGTGTAGTTATAATCCGTCTATTTTAATCGGTGTCCAGTGTGACACTATGAATGTGAGTGAGAGAGTGTGACCTTTTATATACACATCAAAACATGTTTTGCATCACCCCGCTTCCCAGAACTCCTGAAGGTAGACGTTGACTGTGGATATTGTACCACAGACACAGTCCCCCAGACTGTTCAGAGATGTCGCTAAAGCCGCCCACAGATGTAAACCATCACCCATGAGCAGTGCCTATTAGACGGAGGGGGTCCGACAGCCAATCAGTTCCAGTTATTCCACCAGGAAGGAGATACACGGCTCGTGTTGTCCGTTCAACCATGCTTAGACGGCCAATGCCGCGTTTCGAACGCGTCCGCATTGTTATTTTATGCTAGGAAGGGCTCTCACCAAGAGAAGTGTCCAGACGTCACGGAGTGAACAAAAGCGATGTTATTCGGAGATGGAGGACATACAGAGAAACAGGAACTGTCGATGACTTGCCTCATGTCATCGACAGTCAATATCTACAGTCAACGTCTATCTTCAGTTCTTAGGCCGCCCAAGGGCTACTACTGCAGTGGATGACCGGTGCTTACGGATTATGGCTCGGAGAAACGTCACCCTGTTGAATAATGTTTTTTGTGCAGCCACAGGACGTAGTGTTACGACTCAAACTGTGCGCAATAGGCTGCATGATGCGCAACTTCACACCCGACGTCCATGGCGAGGACCATCTTTGCAACCACGACACCATGCAGGGCGGTACAGATAGGCCCAACAAGAAGCTGAATGCACCGGTCAGGACTGGCGTCACGTTCTCTTCACCGATGAGTGTCGCATATGCCTTCAACCAGACAATCGTCGGAGACGTGTTTGGAGGCAACCCGGTCAGGCTGAACGCCTTAGACACACTGTCTAGCGAGTGCAGCAAGGTGGAGGTTTGCTGCTGTTTTGGGATGGCATAATGTGGGGCCAATGTACACCGCTGTTGGCCATGGACAGCGCCGTAACAGCTGTACGATACGTGAATGCCGTCCTCCGACCGATAGTGCTACAATATCGGCAGCATACTAGCGAGGCATTCCTCTTCATGGACGACAATTCGCGCTCCCATCGAGCACATCTTGTGAATGACTTCCTTCAGGATAACGACATCGCTCGACTAGAGTGACCAGCATGTTTTACGGACATGAACCCTATCGAACATGCCTGGTATAGATTGAACAGGGCTGTTTATGGACGACGTGACCCACCGACCACTCTGAGGGATCTACGCCAAATCGTAGTTGAGGAGTGGGACAATCTGGACCAACAATGCCTTGATGAACATGTGGATAGTATGCCACGAAGAATACAGGCATGCTTCAGTGCAAGAGGTCATGCCACTGGGTATTAGAGGTAGCGGTGTGTACAGCAATCTGGACCACCACCTCTGAAGGTCTCGCTGAATGGTGGTACAAAATGCAATGTGTGGTTTTCATGAGCAATAAAAAGGGGTGAAATGATGTTTATGTTGATCTCCATTGCAATTTTCTGTACAGGTTCCGGAACTCTCGGAACCGAGGGAAAACTTTTTTGATGTGTGAATTTATAATCTGTTGTATACATTTCAGAAAACAAAACCACATTCGCCTCCCATCAGTAGAGTACAGGTGCCGATGACCTCGCTGCTGAGCACCCTACACGTACCACCGCCACAACCAATATTAGGACGTTACCACTAACGGGGTCCACTTCATGAAACACTATGTAACGTGGGATAATTTTTATTAGTATTCCTGACGTATACTGATGAAGAGTCGACAGCAAAATTTCAAGACAATTTTTGCCTTGTCCGGAGTTTGCAGTTATAGACAATTAATTCGTCTTGAATAGCTGTCGGGTAAAATGTGCAAACTCTTATTAATGTCTCATAAGAGCATCATTTCAACCCCATACCTGGGTGGGCTATCATCATACAGATACTGGTGGTGGGTCATGCGCGAAACGCAAGACACCACCCCTCCAAGTCATGAAAGGGATCAGTGCCAAAGTTGGAGATCGTGCAAATTAACCTGTACGCCGACGATACGACGACATACTGAAAGCGATGCAACCTGAATTTCGTCGCTAAAAATACTGGCACAGTAATGAAATCAAGATGATAGATTCACAGTTAGGTAGATTTAGAGTCAACGATGTTGTCAGAATTAGTGAACATAGAAGCTTTTTCGAGAACGGCTCCACTACCAACTGGTCCACTGAGGCATTCATATTTCGGACAGTTCAGGAGACCTTTCTGCTGGAAGGTGACACATTGTGACATTTAGCTAGAGGTTCCTACAGCACAGAACTGCAAAAAACCAGGCATCAGTTCACTCAGTTCACATACGTAGTCAAAAAAGAAAAAATCGCTTATAAGAGAGAGAGAGAGAGAGACAGACAGACAGACAGACAGAATGGTGGGGAAGCACATATGTAAGATGATCATTTCCCACCCCCGTCCTCAATATTATGTGTGGTAATGGAAGTCACCCCTGTAAATTTATCATCATTGCCTCACCCTGTAAAATGAACATCGTTGCCCCGACGGGTAGTATTCGGAGGGTAATGGCAAATATATTTGAAAAGGCACCATTTTTACAAAATCAAAAGAAATTTGTGTAATCAGACAGATACTTTTTGATTGGCTGCCTGATTTTAAATAGCATAAAAAACTACACCGTTATTGGCTGTAGAGGCTAGAGGATGTGGAAGGGGTGGAACGGAGGTGACGGGGGGACATGATAACATTACAGAAATGGGGTGGGTTGTGTCAAGTTGTAGTGATAATGTCATTGATAAGGAGTCCATGGCTTGTGATATCGTGGATAACACAGCTGTGTAGTTTCTGGCTCATTTGCACTTTTCTGGGTCGCCTAAGTACAAAGTACAACAGGATCCCTATAGATATACAGTCCCTGACAATTTACAGAAACGACATATCTCCTCTCTCAAGAGGCTATTTAACGTATAAGAAACTTCAGATGAGAGCCACACATACAAAATTATTGAGATCTTTTAAAACGGCCATGTTTAAAGCCTCTTCAATGTCGATTAGAAGTCTGATGGACACAGTCATGTGGCTCTGTGACATAAAAAACATTTCAGACAAGTCCAACGGTACCATTCTGAATGCAAAATAACTCTTACCTTCTGTTGGGTAGGAGACCTGTTTTGTGTGAACTTGTATGGACTTTCAATTCTAGGTGGTAATATGACTGTAGGAATTGTGACATTTCCGGTGGACAGCACTTTAGGACACTAAACATTTTACTCAGGGGCAGTGGAAAGACTTACGATGAATCAAAAAGTAATCAGAGGATTGATTATTTTTGCAGGTAGAATTAGTTTTGGGTTTTGAACTTTACGTTAATAAGACTTGAACGCCAGAATTTTATTTCTGTTTAACATGACCGCTTGTTAAGTTTTGAAATTGTTCATGTGGATGAAACCACACAGCAATTTTAAGAATAATTTAATAAATTTTAATGAACTTGCACAGATTGAATTCAGTCACTCTGCACAAATTTTCATGATTACATATTTCCCATTCAAACCAGCGCTTGATGGTGACTTCTTGTTTTGTGTAACATCAAATTAGACGCTAGCTTACGTCTACATAGTGTTTCAACTTAGCTTGTGATGAACATACATAGTCTGAGTAAGAAGATACTGAACTTCAGATGCAGGTGTATCGCCAATCATAAGCTGAGCCTTGTATGTACGGGGCTACAATTCATCCTGTCATATTTCTGCAGGGATTTGCGGACTGAACACCAGGGAGCGAACACGACACTGTGTGGTCGCATCTAGATGAACAAAAAATGGTTCAAATGGCTCTGAGCACTATGGGACTCAACTGCTGAGGTCATTAGTCCCCTAGAACTTAGAACTAGTTAAACCTAACTATCCTAAGGACACCACACACATCCATGCCCGAGGCAGGATTCGAACCTGCGACCGTAGCGGTCTTGCGGTTCCAGACTGCAGCGCCTTTAACCGCACGGCCACTTCGGCCGGCTCTAGATGAACAGTAAGGCACAGTGAGCACATATTGTCCCACCATCCGGCAAATAATTCGACTGTTAAACAAGTCCGACAACACTTATCCTCCAAGTAACCAGACACAGTTTAGCTGTCGCTGGTCGCGCTATAAAGATCCAATTAAAATTTGGTAAGAGAAACAACGGAAATAAAATACGGATGTTATGAAAACAAATAAGAAACTTGTGTTGATAAAACATCTCATTGCGTCAGTTAAGATTGGGAGATGACACACGATAGATCAACAGAGAGATCAATTAGCAATACCAGCAATTAATAATAGAAATGAAGGGCTACCGAAAGTAATGTCATGGGAGGTATATATATTCATTAGATAAATTAAGAAAGGAAGGGCTCCAGAGAATAATAATATTTCAGTAGGAGTGAGGAAAAGTAATATGATTGTGACTTGCAAAACTATTTTCAGTATGCCCACAGAGAAAGATATTTCTACCATGTTATCGACTGTACTATCCCGGTATCAGCATTAAGCCTGTTTCCTTCTGCAACTGAACTTTTGTTCTATCTGGAATGACTTTGTCCTCGAAGATACGTTCACGTCTTCACTTTTAGGAGCACTTGCTGAGAAAGAGAAGGCTCAAGGGAGTAAGCAGTGGTGTTCCCTTTAAGGAAGCATGTCGCGTTCAACTGCTCTGACACAGAGAAATCACGTAAAACTTAAACCAGAAATGTCGACTTGTGGTTAATCTTTATTCCCCCTGAGACCGAGATCAGAGCTGTGGTACCCTCAACCTGTCATAACGATAGCAGGGGACGGCAATCAGCTGAAGAATGAGTAACGGCAAGAGATCATTCCAGGGTGGAGTGTCTCTCGTAGGAGTCGTTGATTAAATTACGTTTGTGTGTCGCGTCGAGGATGAGGTATTGAGAGATGGAACTTCAGTTCGGATTGGGGAAGGATGAGGAATGAAATGTTCCATGTCCTTTACAAAGAAATCAGTCCCGTCATCTGCCTTAAGCGGTATAAAGACACGAAGGAAAATCTAATTCTGTATGGCCGGACGCGAATTTGAAATGCCGTCCTAGCGAATGCCAGTCGGCTGTGTAACATTGCGCCAACCAGCTTGATGCTTACGTCTAGGATGCTGTCGAAGACAGCATTAATGAATTGACCACTGGAGGGAAATGATGTTGCCAAACGAACAGTAATTTAGAAAACGAAGGAAGGTCAAATGCTGCCTCTGGAAATTTGAATAAATATCGCGGGATGCCGGTCTGAATATCGCCCTAGCTCCTCCTGTGCTACTATCATCCCGTGGAAATAAAATGACTTTTCTTTTTGATACTGAGTTATCTTTAGGCAGACAAATTTCACTAAATGAAATGACGAATATAGTTTTAACAGTCTTCCAAAACTGCCTCTCAGTCTACAAGCAACAAAATAGTGGAAACTGTTGTGTAGTCATAGTTCTTACAATATAACTTCTGAAGATGCTTCACCGTTGAAAGGCCAACGCGTCTGACGAAAGAGACTACCAGTTTGCCGTACGCTTGAGACTAGAGTCGCGCTCTGCCAGAACTATGGTTCGGTGGTTTTGGTACGCTACATAAGTGACGTAGTAAATGGTAGGATTACATAAATGAATGAGCGAGAGAGAAAATGGGAGCCGACAACTTCTCTTTTTTTTTGGTTTGTTTGTTTGGTTCTTTGTTTTGCACTTAATTAGAAACACACATCATTCGTTGTTAGTCCATACGTATTTTATATTCGTACAGAATAATAATTGCATTTTGTAAGTAATAAAAATCAGTTGATGGCAAAACGTCTGCGCTTTTATGGAACCAAAGCAATTCGTTTTGATGCAAGTACAGTTCGCATGCATAAACATAAAAATATATGTAATCATTGTTGATATTTTGTACTCAATAGAACGTTCTTCGTCATGATCGAAGCAAGAGTCCCCTGTTATTTTTGAAGAATGCGAAAGTTGTTTATATGTAACAGAAACATGTTTTGAACATATGTAAGTTCGACAAAGCATTGAAGCTATATTTGATATAATTTTCGATATTGCAGTGTCTGTGTTATTCCGAATTACGATGCATGGCACTTTCCTGCAAGCACGAATGTCCGAACGAATTTTGCATAGCTGGCACGGTAGCCGAGCGTGTTCGGTTAGAGGGTTTAGTTACCCTCGGTAATAAAAAATAAATAAATATATATATAAATAAACCGAGTAAACGGATCAACGAACAACTGTAGCGAGTGTCATCAGACGTCCGCCACGAACAAATTCAACGAACAATATAGAACAAAATGCGATCAACAAAAGAAAAACAACAACAAAAAATGCTGAGGCGACCGCTCGCAACAAGCGGGAGATCCTGTTTCGAGTCCTGGTCAGGTACACATTTTCCTTGTTGTCATTACATTCCACAGCTGATGGTTGTCCACATTCGCAACTGCAAATACATTTCATGATACAATTTGGTTTAGCGATTTTTTATTTAACTTGTTGTTGAGGAAATTGCGTTTTCTAGCGCTATATGATAAATCTGTATTTTTTTCTTTATTTTTACTACCACATCCTCCTGCTTCAAGTTAGCACTCAACAATTTTCGAATAAAACCTAACGTAACATTGACAGTTTAAGTTTTGCTGTACATACTGTTTACTTTTAAGTAACAGAATGGGGAATAACTGTGTAAAACAAAAATATTCCGCAGGTTACCAGGCCCTATTCAAATCCTCACTCAGTTTCTAGATGGTTCACTGTCTCCGGTCTTTAGAGGAGTCTAGTAACACAGCACTTGTTCTTTCTTTGTAGCCAAAGGTTTCGTATGTTGCACGTTCTCTTTAATTTCCTGAAACCGATGAAATAAATTAAACCTTTAAATATACATTTACTGGTGAAAAATTTCTTGACTGAAAGAGAAAAAAGCGTGTGTGTCAATTCCTAAGGGACCAGACTGCTGAAGTCATCGGCCCTACATTTACACACTACTTAAACAAACTTATTCTAAGAACAACACACGCACCCATGCTCCAGAGAGGACTCGAACCTCCGGCGGGAGGGGACGCGCAATCCTTGACATGGCGCCGCAAACCGTGCGGCCACTCCGCGCGGTGACTGAAAAAGAAGCAGAATCATTTACATAATAGTTAAAGTGTAATCAGAGATGATGTTGATGCTGCTATGTTATAACGATGATGCTAGTGGTGGATGAAAACGATCATGTTTGTGATGGAGATCGACTGATGAGTACTACACTTGGTCCCCATTCTATCTTAGGTAGCAACTAAAATAACAGTTGTGACTGGGAAGGATGGGGGAGGGAGAAATCCGAAGCATGGCGTGAGATGGTGCCTTATTGGCTAGGGCTGGAAAGAAGGGTATGTTTCGGGTCGGATTTCATCGTCAGATTGGTAGCCGTTTGCAGTTCAAGTGGGAGAGCGTGGATAAGTGATGGAAGTGCATGGAGGATAGAATATGAATGTAGTGGCACGGCAGGGTACCTGGATAGTTGAGCAGTGAATATGGCATTTGGTTGGTTGTTTGGCTGATTTGCGAGATGGGACAAACAGCAAGGTTATCAGCACCGTCGGATTAGGGAAGGATGGGGAAGGAAGTCGGCCGTCCCATTTCAAAGCAATCATCTCAACATTTGCCTGAAGCGATTTACGGAAATCACGGGAAACCTAAATCAGGATGGTCGGACGCGGGTTTGAACCGCCGTCCTCCCGAATGTGAGTCCCGTGTGCTAACCACTGTGCCACTTCCCTCGGTATGGCATTTGATGCTGGGAGTAAGTTTTCTGCGGGAGAGCGGTGTGCTCACCCCACGCTCTTCCAACGTGCATCCAAGTGACCAAGTCATTGCCTGATGGATGGTATGGTGGTCAGTCGGATCCGATTCCGATTAATCTGAGAGAATTGTACAGTGTATTTTCCAAGCAGCATCAAAATAAGATCGGCTTATCTGAGTTCTGACTTGAGGTCAAAGTGATGCACACCTATTGAAGTCAAGGCTTCTGGTTGTATGTTTGTGTGTCCCGTACTCAGGGAAGAACACTGTACAAGAATTCAGTGCACAGAGAAATGTGTGACACCTGTCAATGATGATGACATCATATGCGTTGGTAAGCGGATGCATGCAGATAGACTTCCGCAGTCACACTCTAGCTGCCTGTGACTGAATTCTGTGGTGAAAATATAGCTGAGATGGTTGATAACTCAACAGCATCATTACGTGTTTGCAAGGAAAATTTGGTCTGTTTCGAAATCCTAGTAATTTTAGACTTAGCTGAAAATTATGTTTTCTTGATAGGTGCAGAGGTATATTGGATTAATTCTCTGTCAACCAATGTAGCTTGGGGACATTATTCTGACTGAAGGTAAATCACATATGGGATTCCCCAACGCTCAATCTTAGGTCGATTTCTGTTCCTCATATTTGTAAATGATCTTCTGTCTATCATACAAAAACTAGCATTAGTTCATTTTCCAGATGACACTAGTATTTTAATCAATCCAAGCCTATGTACAGCAAGAGAAGAAAGTTCTTTAAAGTATTATTGATTAGTTTTTCTGCAAGTTGTCTCATCCTCAACTCTAAAAAGACACAACATATCTTAGTTCTGCACATCTAGGGGTACTAAACCAATGACGATTATAACACATGATGAAGAAATAATAAATAGGGAGGAAAAGTCCAAACTTTTTATGTGTCTTTATGGGTGAGAATTAAAATTGGAATCAAAACATTTTGGACTCCTGAAACAACTTAGTTCAGCCACGTTTGCACTTAGAGTCATTGCACACTGTGGGGAGAGACAAATCGGTAAGTTGACAAACTTTGCTTATTTTCATTCAGTACTGCCACATGGAATAATGTTCTGGGGTAACTCATCTTTAAGTCTTCAATGCTCAAAAATGTGCTGTAAATATAATATGTGGTGCTCACCCATGATCATCTTGTAGACATCTGTTTAAGCACTTGACATGCTCAGATGCAGACAGGCACAACGAAAAGACTGTTAAATGTGTAGCTTTCAGCCAAAGCCTTCTTCAGTATACTTTTATTCATACAAGCAAGAACACCTCAAGCACGCGTAACTACCATCTCTGACAGCTCAGTTTGTTTGTTGTTGTTGTTGTTGTGGTCTTCAGTCCTGAGACTGGTTTGATGCAGCTCTCCATGCTACTCTATCCTGTGCAAGCTTCTTCCTCTCCCAGTACCTACTGCAGCCTACATCCTTCTGAATCTGCTTAGTGTATTCATCTCTTGGTCTCCCTCTACGATTTTTACCCTCCACGCTGCCATCCAATGCTAAATTTGTGATCCCTTGATGCCTCAGGACATGTTAGGTTCCTGTAATTTTTTCTCTGTGATGCATCACCATCACTCAAGTACATGTATATTTTAATTTGCCCATCTGAAGCCTGAAATTTGATATTTCTGACAAAATGTCTGAGGAAAACATGCAGAACTCTGGTGTAGTGCTGCACATTATCAGGTACACAGCAATGGCTCAGAGATCTTACAGAATCATTAAATCTGTTATTTAATGCTTGTAAAATTGTGCTTGTAAATTTTTGTGATCAGAATGGCGGAGATGGGGGAGTTCCAGACAACAGTGACGTAAGTTAAGATGGGGCAGCTATTGAATATAGCTCTATTAGCTATTAATCGTTTTAGTCGGTTTCGGGAAGTGTGTTCAGTGGTAAGAAGGTGTACATTCCATATTAGTTTTTCTGCAAAGTTTAGTCCTAAGTACTTTACTACGTTAGTGGAAGGAGTGGCCTGATTAAAGATGGAGATGTGGGTAGTTGCTTGCCAATTCTTGGTCCTTTCAGAACTGCTTGAGACTTGAAGTAAATTCTTCAGAAAGCGAAAAGTAGGCTGTTGTTCCGCGAGGAACCACTGTGCTGCAGTGGCGCCCGCCACCTCGTCTCGTGGACAGTCGGTTCCGTTGCTAGCAAATCGCCTCTGCTCGATACCAAAATTGCGATGCAGATTCTCCCCCCTGCTTGCCTGTCTGCGCGCCGCGGGCGGCGGCTAATGCGATTCCACGCGACTGTACTGCACCCCCCCCCCCCCCCGCCCTCCTGCCCTGCAGCACCGTTCCCGAAGGCCTCGCCGGCGCGCCGCGAAGGAAACGGAACGAAAGGCAAGGAAAGGAGGATCTTTCCGTCTTTTGTAACGAAAAATCGATTTTAATTTACAATTCCTTTCTCAGCTTTGTGTCAACTGTAATCTACTCCGAGAGTCTCTCTTTTATATATTATCTCTTCCTTCCCGTTCCCCTCGCGTCTCCTCCTCCTTTATCGCGCTCGTCAGAAGTGCGTCTATAATATAATGTCCTTCTAGTTACCCGGCTAATTTGGAAAGAAAACCAAATTTAATAATTTTCCCTCTTTTGTCGACAGCTGAGCAACCTGATCTCATTCGCGTGGGCACGGACGGCACCACGAGTTTCAAAGTTCCGGCGCTCCAGCTGTTTCCTTTATTCCGTGGCGACGTTAAATATCTTTGTTACCGTTTGCTGAAATGTTTCTCGAATGCGCAAACTCTAATGAAACAGCGTTCCAGCGTATTGTGAAAATAAAACTGTCCATCTCATGTAAGACGTGTCTTCATTTATAATGCCGTCGATTCCCGGCGGGGTCAGGGATTTTCTCTGCCTCGTGATGACTGGGTGTTGTGTGATGTCCTTAGGTTACTTAGGTGTAAGTAGTTCTAAGTTCTAGGGCACTGATTACCATAGATGTTAAGTCCCATAGTGCTCAGAGACATTTTGAACCATTTTGTAATGCCGCTTCGGTTACTGCTATCATCAGACTAATGGCTGGAACCTAAAAAAACAACGTTCAGTGTCGGTATAAGCAAAACTGGTATCACTGCTATCATCGTAATTACTAAATCATTTTCTTTAAGTTTCTTTCAGCTGCCATATGCGTTTTCTGTTTATTTTCCCTTAATTCATGTCCCAGAACTGTCCTTCCTGATATCTAGTACGAGCTACCCCATGATTTTGTATCAACTTACATGTTTTTTATCTTCAAGACTGTGCAGTTTCTTGTCGCTCCAGGAAGGCTACAGTATTGCTGTAATTTTATTCCTTACTTAGGCCTGTAGCTAGAGGCGCGTTGTCCCTTTTCTTCGAATTTGGTGGTCAGTGTTTTCATTCTTGTAACTAGGTTGTCATTTGTTAATGGCTAACGGAGATTAAGTAATACATATTGGAAATTCACTGTACGCACTAATCAGACGGATACTTTGGTATCCTCACTAAAACTGTCTCCAATATCGCCTCCAACGTTTTATACTTTCTTCCGGTTACACTCACCCTGAAGAATATTGCTACATCTGCATTGAACTCAGTGTAAGAGAGGTGCGAGAAATGTGTTTCTGCATCGTGTAACTTGTACCACATTTTTCGTTTTTTAATTCGGAAAAGATGTTTTTTTGTCTTTGCAGCTGTGAAACACACAATCTGTCAAGAAGCTGCAATTAATGGCATTATGGAATACGGTAACAAAAGCTGTAGTTTCTAATACATTAAAACGGATGATCATTATCCTGTTCGAATACTTCTCTTATACCACTTACCACAAGAAATTATCTGGTTTTAAGTGGCGTATAGAAGATTTTTCTCTCTTTGACAATTATTTGTTACGTTCGAGCTCCGCCATGTCTTGACGCCTTCACTCAAGAAAATTTCCTTTCGCTAAGGCTTGTCAATCTTGGATTAATTTCATAGTGTTTGTAACTGTTTGGTCTCAAAGAAGAAGAAAATAATTGAATTTTCAGACAAAATAGGCCGTGCGACGACTGCGTGCTTAAGATTTTATTTTGATAAAGTCCAAATCTTGCCCATCAACTCATGTAAGGCTTTTCTTTACAAACATCGATTCATTACGCCCTTACAGTAGTAAGTGTTGCTGCCCATTGGTATGACATTTCCTGAATCAAACAGCAAAAATCTTTATGTGATTTGATTAGGACACTATGAAATGGCCGAAGAACGAGCCATCTGAAGAACAGTGTGTTGAATATCGAGTGTAGTAAGCACTCCGTCTTCAGGCCACAAGTGGCCCATCGGGACCATCCGACAGCCGTGTCATCCTCAGTGAGGATGCGGATAGGTGGGGGGCATGTGGTCAGCACACCGCTCTCCCAGTCGTTATGATGGTTTTCTGTGACCGGAGCCGCTACTATTCGGTCGAGTAGCTCCTCAAAGAGGCATCACGAGGCCGAGTGCACCCCGGGAAATGGCAACAGCGCATGGCGACCTTGGTGGTCACCCATCCAAGTGCCGGCCACGCCCGACAGCGCTTAACTTCGGTGAGTGTAGTAAGATCACGCGATAAATTGTATAAGGAAATTAAATGCTATCTGTAAACTGTAGAACTAAATATAAAACGAAATCTTCAACTGCCGTGCTGGTTCTTAAATACTTTTCAAGAAAATTTATTCCAAGGGCTCAACACTCAGGTGTTTCGGATCATAAAAGAAGACAGATGAAATGGAAATAGGCTTGTTATCATTTTAATTTTTTCTCGATTCAGTAGCATGCGAGTGAACTAGAATACTAAAACACACATTCATGTTACTAACGGCGTACTAAGGCATCGCACATGATTAAGGCCTCTCTAAATAGGCCAAGTGTGCTCTGCACTGTACAAGCGGAAACTCGGGTGTCAGAGTAGGTGTAGCTTTTTTATGTTAGAGAAACCGCACCTTAGGACCAGTTATGAAGTTTCGTCTTTACAAACAGCAAAAATAAGCTGTTAAATCAGTGTTTCTAAACTGCATGAGCATGGACAGCGAGGTTCCACACTTAGTATCGCTTGTTAAAGGTAGTGAAGTAAAGAAAGTTGGCTGGAACTGTAAGTAAATAGCAGAGGAACCTGAATTTCAGACTGTAACAAATAGTCTAGATGCAAATGGTAGCAGCGAATTTATTGCCGTAACGAATTCTATAGTGTCTAGTGGATTATTACAGACTCTGAATGTGGAATAATGTGGGGGAAGCTAAGCATCAAGGATGGTACCACCGTTGAACGATTCTCTTCAGTCGCTGTTGGTCTCGTTCTTGCAGGACCTTTTCCCGGCCGCAGAGATGTCGGAGATTCGATGTTTTACCGGATTCCTGATATTCACGGTACACTCGTGAAATGGTCGTACGGGAAAATCCCCACTTCATCGCTGACAAGTATTGAGAAGATCTCAATTGTAGCTCAGATACAGAGGTCGCCGAAATACGGTTGGCAGAGTGGCGGCAGGACCCTCTTCATAGCGTGATGCCGCGCAGAAACCAGTTAACACAAGAACCACGTTCCAGGAGTGGAAGACGATTTTATCCAGTGAGGAAGCACAGCAAAAGATATCATACTCTCGTGTACGAATGTAGAAATAACGTTTGCCACACGAACAGTATTTATACGAATAAATGTTGGCGACAGTCAGGCGTCCAGATAATCAAGTGCGTTATCCCGCCGTTTCCAGGATTCGGGGAGCGAGCCTGCCCTGGTTCCAGTACGCCCCGTGGTTTAATGTCGAAGGCTGGCGAGCTGGCCAGGCTGCATGTCGCTTTAAGGCTGTTTCCCACATCCATCAAGGTGAATGCTGAGCTGGTAGCCACGTCCCGCTCCAGATACACGCTACACAACAACTTCGCAACCGTTCTTACACTTTAACATGAGATTTACTCTGGACGCAGACACATGGGGCACACGATGCTCTCCTGGGTGATGGGGGGGGGGGGGGGGGGGGGTTGGGGATGGGGAGTTCTGGCGTCAGGAAGAGCATTCGGCCACCCACATTCACTAACATTGTCGTAACGCAATAACGACGTCGACACCGCAGAGATCTGGTAAAGGTAAGGAAGAAGAAGAGGAAAAAAACCTTGATGCCAGTCCCAGCAGGTGGAACTGGTGTGATACCCTTGGTCTGTTTTCACCGGTTTTTGCATATTCATATTAAAATGAAAGCAGGTGGGGAAGGGTTGCACTTCTGTCACGTTGAACGATTCTCTTCAGTCGCTGTTGGTCCCGTTCTTGCAAGACCTTTTCCCGGCCGCAGAGCTGTCGGAGATTCGATGTTTTACCGGATTCCTGATATTCACGGTACACTCGTGAAATGGTCGTACGGGAAAATCCCCACTTCATCGCTGGCTGGGAGATGCTGTGTCCCATCGCTTGT